>NW_028270173.1:48766161-48921433 GCF_037043375.1 Chiloscyllium plagiosum
ACATACCCGTTGTGTCACAGGTTACTGTTCCAGTTCAGTGACGTACTCTGTGTGTCCCAGGTTACTGTTCTAGGTCTGTGACATACTTGGTGTGTCCCAGGTTACTGTTGCAGGTCAGTGACACACTCGGTGTGTCCCAGGTTACTGTTCTAGGTCAGTGACATACTCGATGTGTCCCAGGTTACTGTTCTAGGTCAGTGACATACTTGGTGTGTCCCAGGTTACTGTTGCAGGTCAGTGACATACTCGGTGTGTCCCAGGTTACTGTTCTAGGTCAGTGATGTACTCGGTGTGTCCCAGGTTACTGTTCCAGGTCAGTGATACACTCGGTGTGTCCCAGGTTACTGTTCTAGGTCAGTGACATACTCGGTGTGTCCCAGGTTCCTGTTCCAGGTCAGTGATACACTCGGTGCGTCCCAGGTTACTGTTCCAGGTCAGTGATATACCCGGTGTGTCCCAGGTTACGGTTCCAAGTCAGTGACATACTTGGTGTGTCCCAGGTTACTGTTCCAGGTCATTGATATACTCGGTGTGTCCCAGGTTAATGTTGCAGATCACTGATATACCCGGTGTGTCCCAGGTTACTGTTCCAAGTCAGTGACATACTCGGTGTGTCCCAGGTTACTGTTCCAGGTCAGTGATACACCCGGTGTGTCCCAGGTTACTGTTCTAGGTCAGTGACATACTCGATGTGTCCCAGGTTACTGTTCCTGGTCAGTGATACACCCGGTGTGTCCCAGGTTACTGTTCCAGGTCAGTGACATACTCGGTGTGTCCCAGGTTACTGTTCCAGGTCAGTGATTCACTCGGTGTGTCCCAGGTTACTGTTCCAGGTCAGTGACATACTCGGTGTGTCCCAGGTTACTGTTCCAGGTCAGTGACATACTCGGTGTGTCCCAGGTTACTGTTCCAGGTCAGTGATACACTCGGTGTGTCCCAGCTTTCTGTTCTAGGTCAGTGACGTACCTGGTGTGTCCCTGGTTACTGTTCGAGGTCAGTGATATACTCGGTGTGTCCCAGGTTACTGTTCCAGGTCAGTGATGTACTTGGTGTGTCCCAGGTTACTGTTCTAGGTCAGTGACATACTCGGTGTGTCCCAGGTTACTGTTCTAGGTCAGTGATATACTCGGTGTGTCCAAGGTTACTGTTCCAGGTCAGTGATATACTCGGTGTGTCCCAGATTACTGTTCCAGGTTAGTGATTTACCCGGTGTGTCCGAGGTTACTGTTCTAGGACAGTGACATACTCGGTGTGTCCCAGATTACTGTTCCAGGTCAGTGATATACTCGGTGTGTCCCAGGTTACTGTTCCAGGTCAGTGACATACTTGGTGTGTCCCAGGTTACTGTTCCAGGTCAGTGATATACTCGCTGTGTCCCAGGTTACTGTTCCAGGTCAGTGATATACTCGGTGTGTCCCAGGTTACTGTTCCAGGTCAGTGATATAATCGGTGTGTCCCAGGTTACTGTTCCAGGTCAGTGATATACTTGGTGTGTCCCAGATTACTGTTCCAGGTCAGTGATATACTCGGTGTGTCCCAGGTTACTGTTCCAGGTCAGTGATATACTCGGTGTGTCCCAGGTTACTGTTCCAGGTCAGTGACGTACTCGGTGTGTCCCAGGTTACTGTTCCAGGTCAGTGATATACTCGGTGTGTCCCAGGTTACTGTTCCAGGTCAGTGACATACTCGGTGTGTCCCAGGTTACGGTTCCAGGTCAGTGATATACTCGGTGTGTTCCAGGTTACTGTTCCAGGTCAGTGACATACTCAGTGTGTCCCAGGTTACTGTTCCAGGTCAGGGACATACTCGGTGTGTCCCAGGTTACTGTTCCAGGTCAGTGACATACTCCGTGTGACCCAGGTTACTGTTCCAGGTGAGTGACATACTCGGTGTGTCCCAGGTTATTGTTCCAGGTCAGTGACATACTCGGTGTGTCCCAGGTTACTCTTCCAGGTCAGTGACATACTCGGTGTGTCCCAGGTTACTGTTCTAGGTCAGTGACATACTCGGTGTGTCCCAGGTTACTGTTCCAGTTCAGTGACGTACTCGGTGTGTCCCAGGTTACTGTTCCAGGTCAGTGATGTACTCGGTGTGTCCCAGGTTACTGTTCCAGTTCAGTGACGTACTCGGTGTGTCCAAGGTTACTGTTCCAGGTCAGTGATATACCCGGTGTGTCCCAGGTTACTTTTGCAGGTGAGTGACATACTCGGTGTGTCCCTGGTTACTGTTCCAGATCAGTGATATACTCGGTGTGTCCCAGGTTACTGTTCCAGGTGAGTGACATACCCGTTGTGTCCCAGCTTTCTGTTCTAGGTCAGTGACATACTCGGTGTGTCCCAGGTTACTGTTCTAGGTCAGTGACATACTCGGTGTGTCCCAGGTTACTGTTCCTGGTCAGTGATACACCCGGTGTGTCCCAGGTTACTGTTCCAGGTCAGTGACATACTCGGTGTGTCCCAGGTTACTGTTCCAGGTCAGTGATTCACTCGGTGTGTCCCAGGTTACTGTTCCAGGTCAGTGACATACTCGGTGTGTCCCAGGTTACTGTTCCAGGTCAGTGACATACTCGGTGTGTCCCAGGTTACTGTTCCAGGTCAGTGATACACTCGGTGTGTCCCAGCTTTCTGTTCTAGGTCAGTGACGTACCTGGTGTGTCCCTGGTTACTGTTCGAGGTCAGTGATATACTCGGTGTGTCCCAGGTTACTGTTCCAGGTCAGTGATGTACTTGGTGTGTCCCAGGTTACTGTTCTAGGTCAGTGACATACTCGGTGTGTCCCAGGTTACTGTTCTAGGTCAGTGATATACTCGGTGTGTCCAAGGTTACTGTTCCAGGTCAGTGATATACTCGGTGTGTCCCAGATTACTGTTCCAGGTTAGTGATTTACCCGGTGTGTCCGAGGTTACTGTTCTAGGACAGTGACATACTCGGTGTGTCCCAGATTACTGTTCCAGGTCAGTGATATACTCGGTGTGTCCCAGGTTACTGTTCCAGGTCAGTGACATACTTGGTGTGTCCCAGGTTACTGTTCCAGGTCAGTGATATACTCGCTGTGTCCCAGGTTACTGTTCCAGGTCAGTGATATACTCGGTGTGTCCCAGGTTACTGTTCCAGGTCAGTGATATAATCGGTGTGTCCCAGGTTACTGTTCCAGGTCAGTGATATACTTGGTGTGTCCCAGATTACTGTTCCAGGTCAGTGATATACTCGGTGTGTCCCAGGTTACTGTTCCAGGTCAGTGATATACTCGGTGTGTCCCAGGTTACTGTTCCAGGTCAGTGACGTACTCGGTGTGTCCCAGGTTACTGTTCCAGGTCAGTGATATACTCGGTGTGTCCCAGGTTACTGTTCCAGGTCAGTGACATACTCGGTGTGTCCCAGGTTACGGTTCCAGGTCAGTGATATACTCGGTGTGTTCCAGGTTACTGTTCCAGGTCAGTGACATACTCAGTGTGTCCCAGGTTACTGTTCCAGGTCAGGGACATACTCGGTGTGTCCCAGGTTACTGTTCCAGGTCAGTGACATACTCCGTGTGACCCAGGTTACTGTTCCAGGTGAGTGACATACTCGGTGTGTCCCAGGTTATTGTTCCAGGTCAGTGACATACTCGGTGTGTCCCAGGTTACTCTTCCAGGTCAGTGACATACTCGGTGTGTCCCAGGTTACTGTTCCAGTTCAGTGACGTACTCGGTGTGTCCCAGGTTACTGTTCCAGGTCAGTGATGTACTCGGTGTGTCCCAGGTTACTGTTCCAGTTCAGTGACGTACTCGGTGTGTCCAAGGTTACTGTTCCAGGTCAGTGATATACCCGGTGTGTCCCAGGTTACTTTTGCAGGTGAGTGACATACTCGGTGTGTCCCTGGTTACTGTTCCAGATCAGTGATATACTCGGTGTGTCCCAGGTTACTGTTCCAGGTGAGTGACATACCCGTTGTGTCCCAGCTTTCTGTTCTAGGTCAGTGACATACTCGGTGTGTCCCAGGTTACTGTTCCAGGTTAGTGACATACTCGGCGTGTCCCAGTTTACTATTTCAGGTCAGTGATATACTCGGTGTGTCCCAGGTTAGTGTTCCATGTCAGTGACGTACTCGGTGTGTCCCCGGTTACTGTTCCAGGTCAGTGATATACTCGGCGTGTCCCAGGTTACTGTTCCAGGTTAGTGACATACTCGGTCTGTTCCAGGTTACTGTTCCTGGTTAGTGATCGTCTGTTGAACAATCCAATCCCTGTTCCAGTTCAGTGACGTACTTGGTATGTCCCAGGTTACTGTTCCAGGTCAGTGATGTACTCGGTGTGTCCCAGATTACTGTTCCAGGTCAGTGATATACCCGGTGTGTCCCAGGTTACTTTTCCAGGTGAGTGATATACTCGGTGTGTCCCAGGTTACTGTTCCAGGTCAGTGATATACTCGGTGTGTCACAGGTTACTGTTCCAGGTCAGTGATATACTCGGTGTGTCCCAGGTTACTGTTCCAGGTCAGTGATACACTCGGTGTGTCCCAGGTTACTGTTCCAAGTCAGTGACATACTTGGTGTGTCCCAGGTTACTGTTCCAGGTCAGTGACATACTCGGTGTGTCCCAGGTTACTGTTCTAGGTCAGTGACGTACTCGGTGTGTCCCATGTTACTGTTCCAGGTCAGTGATGTACTCGGTGTGTCCCAGATCACTGTTCCAAGTCAGTTATATACCCGGTGTGTCCCAGGTTACTGTTCCAGGTCAGGGACATACTGGGTGTGTCCCAGGTTACTGTTCCAGGTCAGTGATATACTCGGTGTGTCCAAGGTTACTGTTCCAGGTCAGTGATATACTCGGTGTGTCCCAGATTACTGTTCCAGGTTAGTGATTTACCCGGTGTGTCCGAGGTTACTGTTCTAGGACAGTGACATACTCGGTGTGTCCCAGATTACTGTTCCAGGTCAGTGATATACTCGGTGTGTCCCAGGTTACTGTTCCAGGTCAGTGACATACTTGGTGTGTCCCAGGTTACTGTTCCAGATCAGTGATATACTCGCTGTGTCCCAGGTTACTGTTCCAGGTCAGTGATATACTCGGTGTGTCCCAGGTTACTGTTCCAGGTCAGTGATATACTCGGTGTGTCCCAGGTTACTGTTCCAGGTCAGTGACGTACTCGGTGTGTCCCAGGTTACTGTTCCAGGTCAGTGATATACTCGGTGTGTCCCAGGTTACTGTTCCAGGTCAGTGACATACTCGGTGTGTCCCAGGTTACGGTTCCAGGTCAGTGATATACTCGGTGTGTTCCAGGTTACTGTTCCAGGTCAGTGACATACTCAGTGTGTCCCAGGTTACTGTTCCAGGTCAGGGACATACTCGGTGTGTCCCAGGTTACTGTTCCAGGTCAGTGACATACTCCGTGTGACCCAGGTTACTGTTCCAGGTGAGTGACATACTCGGTGTGTCCCAGGTTATTGTTCCAGGTCAGTGACATACTCGGTGTGTCCCAGGTTACTCTTCCAGGTCAGTGACATACTCGGTGTGTCCCAGGTTACTGTTCTAGGTCAGTGACATACTCGGTGTGTCCCAGGTTACTGTTCCAGTTCAGTGACGTACTCGGTGTGTCCCAGGTTACTGTTCCAGGTCAGTGATGTACTCGGTGTGTCCCAGGTTACTGTTCCAGTTCAGTGACGTACTCGGTGTGTCCAAGGTTACTGTTCCAGGTCTGTGATATACCCGGTGTGTCCCAGGTTACTTTTGCAGGTGAGTGACATACTCGGTGTGTCCCAGGTTACTGTTCCAGATCAGTGATATACTCGGTGTGTCCCAGGTTACTGTTCCAGGTCAGTGATATACTCGGTGTGTCCCAGGTTACTGTTCCAGTTCAGTGACGTACTCGGTGTGTCCAAGGTTACTGTTCCAGGTCTGTGATATACCCGGTGTGTCCCAGGTTACTTTTGCAGGTGAGTGACATACTCGGTGTGTCCCAGGTTACTGTTCCAGGTGAGTGACATACCCGTTGTGTCCCAGCTTTCTGTTCTAGGTCAGTGACATACTCGGTGTGTCCCAGGTTACTGTTCCAGGTTAGTGACATACTCGGCGTGTCCCAGTTTACTATTTCAGGTCAGTGATATACTCGGTGTGTCCCAGGTTAGTGTTCCATGTCAGTGACGTACTCGGTGTGTCCCCGGTTACTGTTCCAGGTCAGTGATATACTCGGCGTGTCCCAGGTTACTGTTCCAGGTTAGTGACATACTCGGTCTGTTCCAGGTTACTGTTCCTGGTTAGTGATCGTCTGTTGAACAATCCAATCCCTGTTCCAGTTCAGTGACGTACTTGGTATGTCCCAGGTTACTGTTCCAGGTCAGTGATGTACTCGGTGTGTCCCAGATTACTGTTCCAGGTCAGTGATATACCCGGTGTGTCCCAGGTTACTTTTCCAGGTGAGTGGTATACTCGGTGTGTCCCAGGTTACTGTTCCAGGTCAGTGATATACTCGGTGTGTCACAGGTTACTGTTCCAGGTCAGTGATATACTCGGTGTGTCCCAGGTTACTGTTCCAGGTCAGTGATACACTCGGTGTGTCCCAGGTTACTGTTCCAAGTCAGTGACATACTTGGTGTGTCCCAGGTTACTGTTCCAGGTCAGTGACATACTCGGTGTGTCCCAGGTTACTGTTCTAGGTCAGTGACGTACTCGGTGTGTCCCATGTTACTGTTCCAGGTCAGTGATGTACTCGGTGTGTCCCAGATCACTGTTCCAAGTCAGTTATATACCCGGTGTGTCCCAGGTTACTGTTCCAGGTCAGGGACATACTGGGTGTGTCCCAGGTTACTGTTCCAGGTCAGTGATATACTCGGTGTGTCCCAGGTTACTGTTCCAGTTCAGTGACGTACTCGGTGTGTCCAAGGTTACTGTTCCAGGTCAGTGATATACCCGGTGTGTCCCAGGTTACTTTTGCAGGTGAGTGACATACTCGGTGTGTCCCAGGTTACTGTTCCAGATCAGTGATATACTCGGTGTGTCCCAGGTTACTGTTCCAGGTGAGTGACATACCCGTTGTGTCCCAGCTTTCTGTTCTACGTCAGTGACATACTCGGTGTGTCCCAGGTTACTGTTCCAGGTCAGTGATATACCCGGTGTGTCCCAGGTTACTTTTGCAGGTGAGTGACATACTCGGTGTGTCCCAGGTTACTGTTCCAGATCAGTGATATACTCGGTGTGTCCCAGGTTACTGTTCCAGGTGAGTGACATACCCGTTGTGTCCCAGCTTTCTGTTCTAGGTCAGTGACATACTCGGTGTGTCCCAGGTTACTGTTCCAGGTTAGTGACATACTCGGTGTGTCCCAGGTTACTGTTCCAGGTTAGTGACATACTCGGCGTGTCCCAGTTTACTATTTCAGGTCAGTGATATACTCGGTGTGTCCCAGGTTAGTGTTCCATGTCAGTGACGTACTCGGTGTGTCCCCGGTTACTGTTCCAGGTCAGTGATATACTCGGCGTGTCCCAGGTTACTGTTCCAGGTCAGTGATATACTCGGTGTGTCCCAGGTTAGTGTTCCATGTCACTGACGTACTCGGTGTGTCCCCGGTTACTGTTCCAGGTCAGTGATATACTCGGCGTGTCCCAGGTTACTGTTCCAGGTCAGTGATATACTCGGCGTGTCCCAGGTTACTGTTCCAGGTTAGTGACATACTCGGTCTGTTCCAGGTTACTGTTCCTGGTTAGTGATCGTCTGTTGAACAATCCAATCCCTGTTCCAGTTCAGTGACGTACTTGGTGTGTCCCAGGTTACTGTTCCAGGTCAGTGATGTACTCGGTGTGTCCCAGATTACTGTTCCAGGTCAGTGATATACCCGGTGTGTCCCAGGTTACTTTTCCAGGTGAGTGATATACTCGGTGTGTCCCAGGTTACTGTTCCAGGTCAGTGATATACTCGGTGTGTCCCAGGTTACTGTTCCAGGTCAGTGATATACTCGGTGTGTCCCAGGTTACTGTTCCAGGTCAGTGATACACTCGGTGTGTCCCAGGTTACTGTTCCAAGTCAGTGACATACTTGGTGTGTCCCAGGTTACTGTTCCAGGTCAGTGACATACTCGGTGTGTCCCAGGTTACTGTTCTAGGTCAGTGACGTACTCGGTGTGTCCCATGTTACTGTTCCAGGTCAGTGATGTACTCGGTGTGTCCCAGATCACTGTTCCAAGTCAGTTATATACCCGGTGTGTCCCAGGTTACTGTTCCAGGTCAGGGACATACTGGGTGTGTCCCAGGTTACTGTTCCAGGTCAGTGATATACTCGGTGTGTCCCAGGTTACTGTTCCAGGTCAGTGATATACTCGGTGTGTCCCAGGTTACTGTTCCCGGTCAGGGACATACTTGGTGTGTCCCAGGTTACTGTTCCATGTCAGTGATATACTCGGTGTGTCCCAGGTTACTGTTCCAGGTCAGTGACATACTCGGTGTGTCCCAGGTTACTGTTCCAGGTCAGTGATATACTCGGTGTGTCCCAGGTTAGTGTTCCATGTCAGTGACGTACTCGGTGTGTCCCCGGTTACTGTTCCAGGTCAGTGATATACTCGGTGTGTCCCAGGTTACTGTTCCAAGTTAGTGACATATTCGGCGTGTCCCAGGTTACTGTTCCTGGTTAGTGATCGTCTGTTGAACAATCCAATCCCTGGATTGTATCCCAGCCTCTCCCCTGTGTCTACACTGACTCCATCGAGTATCTGATTTAGTCTGATTCTGTGTTTACTCCCTGTTCTGAGACGCTACAGCAGCTAATTCTGTCCCAGTTGTATCTGATTCTGTTTATTATATCAGACAGGATTCTGATAGTGTGATAAAGTACTGAATTAATGAAGATTGTCGCTATTTGGATGCTGCCTCACTTTTCCCTAATGTTTATTTGCCTGTTCCTGAAGTGTGCCTTCCAGATATTAACATGTTTAAAGTGGTTTTCATGATAGTCTCTGACATCAGTGATTTTCCTGAGTTTTGTGGTGGTGTTATTATGGTCAGTGCAGGCTGTTGTTGTGATGTTGTTTCTGACGGTGATTAGTAATCAGCTCCTTTCTTTGATTTACAGCTACTAACGACCTTAATGTGATTTACACAATTGTTTCTGGAATTAATGATTTTCCTGAAGCTACAAGCACTGCAATGGTCAATGGAGTTACAATAAGTTATCGTGACAGCAAAACCCATCGATGCATCCCCAGGCCGCAGTTCATCAAAAAATATTTTGACATGAAATTCTGGGATTACATCACAGACCTTGTGATCGAGCATACAGAAATGGCAAACAAAACTCTGAATGTGATAACGAAGAGGACAAACCAGACACCAGGTAAGAACAGGCGTGTCAGAAATTCCCTGTTTGTTGTCCCTTTTCATCACAAACCCTAATCCATTCCCCAGCACTGACTGCTGGGCTCCAGGGCTGGGTAAGATATGTCTTTGTTCTTCTCCTGTTTCCTTGAACCTTTTTTCCATCACCTGCTCAGCCCTGACATTTACCCCACTCCTCACATCCTTGGGTATTGAAGAATGGGAGCCATTGGGAGCTTACGGAAGCACCAAACTGTTTTACGGACTTTCAGCAAAATTTCTTGGCCTTTGTGCTCCGTTCCTGTATTTAAAACACTCATTGAAAGCTTAGGTTTCAGTTTGACTCACTTTATCACCACAGCCGACTCAGAGAGTGACACACCTTCATAGAAACATTGAAGGTAGGTGCAGGGATAGGCCATTTGTCCCTTTGAGCCTACAGCACCATTCAATATGATCATAGATGATCATGCAATCTCAGTGTCCCATTCCTGTTATTTATCCTGCATTGTGTGATAAATATTTTCTCATTTTGATTTAAACAAATCAGATTTACAAATGCCACAGGGACATGTAATAGGACAGCAGATTATTGCAGATACTGGAAACCTGAAATATAAATTCAAAATTCTGGAAATCCCCAGCAGGTCAGGCAGTATCTGTAATGAGAAAAAGAGAGTCAAAGCTTCAGGTTCAAGATCTACACCAATCCTGAAGAAGGGTCTTGCTTCTCCCTGCACAGATACTGAGAGACTCGCTGAGCATTGTCAACACTTGCCATTTTCTCCTGGAGTTAAAAAACCTCTTTGTCCATCCTGCAAAAAGCCATCAGAGCTCCTCATTCTCCAACAGCAAGAAACCCAGAGGCAGCTGCTTGGGGTCTCGTTTAGCACAACTTTAAACTTTAATTTTATATCATGTTAATGTATGAAGTAAACATTCACAACTTGCTCAGCAATCAAACTAGACAAAGCAATCCATTGATAGCTTGTTACAAATTGAGTAATTGATAAAAATAACCAATGAAATGTGTGAAGGTGCAGAGCGAACTAAAAATCTTTCTTGTCTTTTTGCTTAAGAAGCAGAGCTGGAAGGGGACAGCCTGAGGCTCAGATCTGGGTCATCAGGGAGGGGGAGGAGATTCAATAAGGAGTTGGGTTTAAGTAACACTGAGTTTACATTCTCCTCTGGTGGTGCACTCTCTGAGCTGCTGTAGATGGAATTCATACAAAAGAAGGTGTAGGAATTGGGTTTCCCTCCCAACTGGGTTTTCTTCCCCTCCTGGTCCAGGGTTCACACAGTGGGTCACACACCAACAGTCCCCTACTCCCACATTATACCATTGTGAAGGAGAAGGTTGATTTGGGAGATGGTTGACTCAGACCCTCACACCAGCCAGAAACAGTCCATTTTTAATTTTCATGAAATAGTGTGCATGTGGTCTGGTCAAGTGCAAATGAAAAAAATAGTTTTGGTAACTTATTGGAAATGTATTTAATAAGAGCACTCTAAGTGTATCACAGAAATATAATACTTCTCACCACTGGGTGACATGGTGGCTCAGTGGTTAGCATTGATGCCTCACAGCACCAGGGTCCCAGGTTCGATTCCTGTCTGTGTGGAGTTTGCACGTTCTGCCCGTGTCTGTGTGGGTTTCCTCCATTCCTTAGCCAGGTGCTCCCGGTTTCCTCCCACAGTCTAAAGATGTGCAAGTTAGGTGAATTGGCCATGCTAAATTGCCCATAGTGCCAGGTGCATTAGTCAGAGGGAAATGGGTCTGGGTGGGTTACTCTTTGGAGGGTCAGTGTGGACTTGTTGGGCCAAAGGGCCTGGGGATTAGCACCGTGTGTAACCCCCTCACCCTGGGCCTGATACGAGATCCCCAATCTGCTTTGATCAGACTGCATTTCTCAGTTTCAGTTCACAATTAATCACTGATGATTGATCCCTGTTTGGTCACTGACAGGAATTCACACTCTCCAATGGATGCATTCTGTTGAGGTCAGTGATGATGGCTCTGTGAAGAGATCAATGAGATTTGGATTCAATGGAAAGGATTATATCAGTTTAGACCCAGACAGAATGAGATGGATCGCAACCAATCACTTTGCAGTGATGACGAAAGAGGAATGGGATTCCGATGAATCCTGGAACAATTACTGGGAAACACAGCTGCATGGAATCTTTGTTAAGCATTTAAAGAGATATCTGGAAGCTGGAAAGGAATATTTCAGAAGGAAAGGTATGTATTTCAGTTTTGCTCCATGTTCTGATCTAACCTCACTGATCTATGAAACCGCTCTCCCATTCCATTCAGTGTCTGTCTGTTGTTTGTGTTTTCACCCTTTCCCATCACAGTTCAGCCTGAAGTGTTCATCTCCAGGAGGGAGCCCAGTTGTCAGGACAAGCCGCTCACTCTCTCCTGCCTGGTCACTGGGTTTTATCCTGCAGGCATTGAGGTGACCTGGCTAAGGAATGGAGAGGTCATGCCTGAGACCCAATCCTCGGGGGTACGACCAAACCACGATGGGACCCATCAGATCCAGAAAGAGATTGAAATCAATGCTGGGGATGAGGATCAATACTCCTGTCAAATTGAACACAGCAGTCTGGCAGAGGCCCAGCTCTATCAGTGGGGTAAGGGACTGGAGTGTGTCTGTGTGTGTGTGTGTCTGTGTGTGTCTGTGTGTGTCTGTGTGTGTCTGTGTGTGTCTGTGTGTGTCTGTTGTGTCTGTGTGTGTGTGTCTGTGTGTGTGTGTCTGTGTGTGTGTGTGTGTGTCCTGTCTGTTCCACCATTCATTGAGGTTGCTCTGATCTGTCCCTCATTCCCTTTACCCATTCCTGCTCCATGTCTTTTGCTGCTCTTCCCCAACAAAACCCTCCTGATCTCAGGCTGGAAATATTCAATTGATCCTCAGCACTTACAGCAATTTGGTTAGAAAACTCCAGATTTCCATTAGCATCAATAGGAGGCCTCTGATTGGGCCGTTAACCTGATCCAATTAGGTAGTCCTGACTGACATTAAAAAAAGTATGAGTGTCAGAGGTATTGAGGGTCTGGCAGCTGAATCTGAATTAGGTACTACTAAAGTCTAGGACTGTTCTTGTGTAAATAAAGGGTGACTTGGTGAGTGAATGCCAGCTTCTGTCGGGTTATTTCAGTGGCAATGGGAGTAAAGCATGATCGTGAAGAAACTTGCTCACAACAGGCACCTTTCAGTGAGGGAAGCATTTGGTACATCATGCCTTTGTTTGGGAAACTTGACTCGTTCGATCCTGCCATCGAGGACTGGGCCCAGTGTGTGAAAATAATGTGGCATATTTTCTGGGCAAATGGCATTGTGGCAGGTGAAAAGCAATGAGTAATTCTCCTAACAGCTTGTGGAGCTGCAGCTTTTTCTGTTATTAGGATTCTAGCTTTCCCTGTGGTTTCCCTAAAACCTTTCAAGCATTGATAGGAATAATTAAGGAATATTATGAGCAAAAGCCTCTTCTAATTCTGAGATGCTATCATTTTTATTTGGCAATTCAAGAACCAGGGAAATCCACACTGGGATATCTGACTAGGTTAAAAAGACTGGCAAAAGTATGTGAAATTGGTTTAACCCTTAATGAGATGCTAAGAGAATGGTATGTGAAATTACTGATGTAACTATGATGTAATACTGATATAACTATGATGTAATTAATGATGTAACTATGCAAAAACACCTACTGGCTGAATCCCAACTGCACTTCAAGCAGGTACTACAACTGGCTTTATCATTGGAAAATGCAGCAAGTGGAGCTCATGAGTTACAGGGTATTCCAATGGAATTGGACACCCTCGATAGTCCGACTAAACTGAGAGGACACCACCTGGGTGCATGCAATTGCATAGCCTCACTCAGGACATATCGATCAGAGGGACTTGAGGTTGGCTCATAGTAAAACTCTAAACCAAGCCTCAACAAACAGTTAAAATGTTGATCAGGATCCTGGCCATTAAGGCATTGCAGTTTCTGTTGGTGGGTGGACAGCAAAAGTGTCCTACTCGACTTAAATTGAGCGAGATAAATTATAGCCCCATATCCAGGTGGGTATCCTGAAAAATCCACCTATATCTGGTTTGGAACAGTTAAATTGCATCGCAACATCAAAATCAGAACCAACCAATTTAAATGTCTGGTTAACTGGTCATTCTGTTCTGATGGAGGACGATCCGAATGCAGCTGGATCAGTGATCACAGAACCAATCTTTAACAAGATTCACTCTGAATTCCAACCCTTAACTTTGCACAAGATCTTGGCCAGACTGAGAACCTAAACTGAGGAAGCTTCAGAGAATATGGTTACAACTTCAGTTCCGCTCTTTCACGGAAGGCAGCTGGTTCAGTGACCAGTGATTGTGCTAAAAGCTTCAAATCCAAGCTGAATGGGGAGAAATCAGTTGTGAGAGATTCACCCTGAATGGCTCAATATGTTTCAATTAGAAAATGGCTGCTTGAGTGAAATTCAATTTAATTACCTGCAGGTCATCCAGGAAGATCTAGGGGTTATCAGAGGAGCCAGGCCACCTGGCATGTTGACCAGGAATCAATCCCATGATGCTGTAAGGCCTGCCCAGTGCCATTGGCCTGACAGGCAAAAGTCAAGGCAGAAATTAAAAGGCTGGAAAGTGAAGGAATTATCAAACCAGTCCAGTTTGTGGAATAGGCAGCAGTGATTGGAATGGTTCTGAAGCCCAGTGGGTCGCTTTGTGGGGATTTTAAACAAAGTGTAAACTGCTTTTGACAGCAGAATAGATAACCAGCCCCTCAGGATTTGTGCACAGCGTTGGTGCAGGATGGGAGTTCTCCTTCACAAAGCTGGACATGAGCCACGCTTTCTTGCAATTGTGATTAGACCAGGTTCCCAGACATATGCTCCAATTAATATCCATCAGGGATTGAACCAAGATACAAGACTGCCATTTGAGGTATTGTCAGCCTGTTTGATCTTTCAGTGGACAATAGAGAACATCTTGCATGGTCTACCCCAGGTCGCCATTTACTTAGATGGTAAATTAGCCAATAACAGGGAAAACTAATAAGGAGCAGTCAGAGAACTGGATATAGTCCGAAGGTGGTTTTCCAAGGCAGGCATTGGAAGGGAAAAAAGACATAAAAAGGGAAAAATGGATATGCCAAATGATCTACTTGGGATACAGATTCGACAACTCTGGGTTACACTTGTTGGAAGATAAAGTGAGGGAGATCAAAGGTGCTCTGGTTCCTACGTCTGTCCAGGAACTTACATCATACCTTGGGCTGGTAAATTATTTTGGAAAGTTTGTACATAACCTGGCCTCCGTCCTGGCAACGTAACATCAACTCGTGACAGAAAGGATCAGCCTGGGAAATGGTTGCAAACATAAGACCGAGCTTTCAATGAAGGAACGATACAACTGTCATCCTCGAAGGATTGGCACTCTATGATCCCAAGAAAGATCTAGTATTGACATGTGATGTTTTCCCGCACAGCATTGGAGTTGTATTAGCTCATGGTGGCTCAGTGGAGAGGAACATCCAAGAGCATATACATCCAGGACTTTGGCCAATGCAGCACGTAAATACACCCAGATACAGAAGGAAGGATTGATGGTCATATCTGGAGTCAGGACATTCCACCAATACCTTTATGAATTAAAATTTATGATAATCATGGACTACTTGGTGTGCTTAAAGAAGACAAGGCAGGGCCACCCTGTAATTTTGGGCCACCATCAGTGGTGGGTTTCTAATACTAAGTGCTTACAATCGCAAGCCAGAACACCGCCTGGGAGACTGAGTAGTGAATGTGGATGCATTGAACTGCCTACCATTAGCAAATACACCACTGGGTAGCACCCCCAATGGAAAAGTCTATAATGGTATTAAACTTTCTGGACAAGCTCCTAATCAGAGCTGACTATCAGGCTTTGGACACAGAATGATCCAATCCCTTCAAAACGGAAATAACTTGTATTTATGAGGGAAACCAAAAGGCAGTTGATATCCTTTGAATTGAAAAATTTTTGGACCCAGAGATACCAGCTCACGGCAGAGGATGGAATATTGTTAGAACTTGTTAGAGAAAGTGTGATTATCCTGAGTAAAGGCCGCTGCCAAACTCTAGCTGAACTCCACCAGGGATCTCTAAAATGAAATGCACGGGGAGACATCGCATGTCAACACGAGATCTTCCTTGGGATCACAGAGTGCCAATCCTTAGACAATGACAGTTGTTTCATCACTTCATTGAAATCTCGGGCTTATGTTTGCAAGCAAGTTAAAGTGTTCAGCCATAGTGCATGTTTAGGGCATTTCAGAGAACATCTCTCACACACACACACACACACACCACCCTGTGGCTGAACACTTTAACTCCCCCTCTCACTCTGCCAAGGTCATGCAAGTCCCTGGGCCTCCTTCACTGCCAAACCCTAACCACCCGATGCCTGGAGGAAGAACGCCTCATCTTCCACCTTGGGTCCCTCCAACCACACAGGATCTTTGTGGATTTCACCAGTTTCCTCATTTTCCCTCCCCATATCTTAATCCCAGAAGCAACCTTCCAACTCAGCACCGCCCTCTTGAACTGTCCCACCTATCCATATTTCTTCCCACATATCCACTCCACTCTCCTCTTCAATCTATCATCTTTGCCCCCACCTTCATCTACCTATTGCATTCCCAGCTTCCTTCCCCTCACCCAACCTCCCCTCCCATTTATCTTGGGCCACAAGCCTCATTCCTGATGAAGAGCTTACTCTCAAAACGTTTATTCTCCTGCACCTCAGATGCTGCCTGACTGGCTGTGCTTTTCCAGTGCCACATTCTTCGACCCTGACCAATGAAGGCAAGGTGCCATACGCCTTCTTTACCACCCTCTCTACTTGGGTGGTCACTTTCAGGGAGCTATAGACTTGAACCTCAAGATCCTTCTGTCTATCAATGCTGTTCAGAGTCCTGCCATTAACTGTATCCTTTTCCTTAACGTGTGATCTCCCAAAGCACAGCACCTCACAATTACCTGGATTAAACTCCATCTACCATTTTTCCGCCCAAATCTGCAACTGATTTATATAAATGATGAAAAGCAATGGGGCCAGCACCGATCCTTGTGGCACACCACTGGTCACAGGCTTCCGGTCCAAAAAGCAACCCTCTTAGACCAACCTTTGTTTCCCACCTTGAAGCCAAGTTTTATATTCAGTTAGCTAGCTTCCTCTGGGTCCTATGTGATCTAACCTGACTAACCAGTCTACATGCAGAACTTGGTCAAACACTTTGCTGAAGTCCACATGGACAACATCTACCCCTCTACCTTCACCAATCTTCTTTGTTATTTCTTCAAAAAACTCAGTCAGGTTACAGAGACACAATTTCCCATGCACAAAGCCACGTTGACTATCCCTAATCAGTCCTTGCTTTCCAAATGCATATAAGTCCTATTCCTCAGAATCTCCTCCAACTATGTATGCACCACTGACGTATGGCTCATTGGTCTATAGTTCCCTAGCTTTTCATAACAGCCTTTCTTAAATAGTGGCACCATATTAGCCACTCTGCAGTCTTCTGGCACCTCTCCCTTGACTATTAATGATCCAAACATCTGAGCGAGGTACGCAGCAATCTCTTCCCTAGCTTCCCACAGAATTCTGGGTAACACCTGATCAGGTCCTGGGGATTTATCTACCATTATACATTTTAATCTTCAGTACCTCTTCTGTAATGTGCACTGTTTTCAAGACATTACTATTTATTTTCCCAAGTTCCCTTGCTTCCATGCCCTTCTCCATGATACGCACTGACACAAAATATGTGATTAGTATCTGACTCATCTCTTATGATTCCACACATAGACAGCCACATTGATCTTTAAGGTGCACTATTCTCTAACTATTTACTCTTTTGCCAAAATGTACTTTTAGAGTCTCTTTGGATTCTCCTTAACTGCATTTGCTAAAGCTGTCTCATGTCCCCTTTTTGTCCTCCTGATTTCCCTCTTAAGGATACTCCAACTGCCCTTATACATTTCTTGGGATTTACCCAATCCCTGCTGTCTATACCTGTCTATGCCTCTTTCTTTATCTTGACCAGAACCTCAATTTCTCAAGTCTTCCAGCATTCCCTACATCTACCAGCCTTGTCCTTCTATTATCATGCCGTGGTCAAACCCCTCTGTTACGTAAAAAGAATAACAATTTATTTTCCTAACTCTAATAGTGAACATTAAACCAAAAAAAATTCACATATCCAAACCCCCCTCCCCGCTTCTCTTAATTTCTTCCGATCTGACCCCAACTCTACAAAAAAAAGCTATTCCAATAACACACTTATTAAACATTACATTAACTTAATCTCAAGACCACTTACTCTCTATCTTCTTCGGTGTCTTCAGTCTTCCCTCTGCTGATCTCCCTGGGGTTGTCTTCTTTCTTTGTTACTGCGAGGATGTTTCACATGCAAAGGTACCTTTGATAGACACTGTTTCTAATTTCTTTGAGAGCAGGATGTCAGATGGGCAGTTGCTCCGCGGTTTGATGGCAGTTGCTTTCTGATAAATTTTCAAAACTCCCATGTTTTATCGCTTCCATGACACACTAAATTCTTATAATTTGATTGGTTTCCAGGTGTCAAAACAATAAACTCAAACTCAATTGGGTTTCTAGTATCCTTGGCACAATTTAAACTGATCAGTTAAATTCGAGTTGTTGTCAAAACAGCAAGCAAAGCTCAGGGTAGACAGGCAGGAGGCTGGAAGAACACAGCAGGCCAGGCAGCATCAGGAGGTGGAGAAACCAACATTTCAGGTGTAACCCTTCTTCAGGTCGGGGGCTGGGTGTAAGGGGAGCTGCAGGTAACTATTTAACAGCCAGTTGCTGCATGTATCTATTTTGGAACAGCTCGTCTCCCAGTCTTTCCATTCAGGCAGCTGAGCCTGCTCTTGAAGTTTACTTCAAACTTCAGAAAACACTTTCTATTTTAAAGTGAACAGACTGGCTTTTGACTTTGTAACACTTCACACTAACAGGAACATACTGTCTCTGGACCCTCATTATCTTATTCTTAAAGGCCTCCCACTTCCCATTCATCCCTTTACCTGCAAATAGCCTCCCTCCAATCACCTTTTGCACGTTCCTGTCTGATACTGTCCAAATTAGTCTTACTCCAATTTAGAACTTTAACTTTTTGATCAGTTCTATCCTTTTCCATCACTACTTTAAAACTAATAGAGTTATGATCACTTGCACCACAATGCTCCCCCTGGACACCTCATTCACTTGCCCTACAATTTTTCCCAACAGAAGTTCAAGTATTACTCCTTCTCCAGTTGGTACATCCACATATTGAAGAAGAACGTTTTCTTGGACATACTTAACAACTTCCTTCCAATCCAAGCCTTTAACACAATGACAGCCCTAGTCTAGTTTGGAAATTAAAGTCTACTTTTACCATCCGAATATTCTTACAGATATGAGATCTCCTTACACATTTGGTTTTCAATTTCCTGCTGCCTACTGGGGGCTATAATACAATCTCAACCAGCTGATCATCTCCTCCTTATTTCTCAGTTCCACCCATATAACTTCACTGGTCAATCTCCCAATATATGCCTCCCTAAGTACAGCTGTAATGTTATCCTGAACCAAAATCTTGTCCTCCTCTCTTGCCCTCCCCCCCCTTTCTATCCTTCCTGCAGCATCTATACCTTGGAACATTGAGATACCAGTCCAGTCCATCTCTGAGCTATGTCTCTGTAATAGCGGTGATACCCTAGTCCCATGTTCCCAACCATGCCCTAAGTTCATCTGCCTTACCTGACAGACCTCTTACATTGAAGTAAATGCAGTTTATCATTCTGACCTTGGTCACTGCCAAGCTCTTGCCTGTTTTGACTATTTGAGCTGTTCCCCTTACCTGCTGTACCAGCCTCAGCCCTTTCTCTTTACTCACTGTTACTTTGGTTTGAGCCATTCCCCTTACTAGTTTAAAGCCTCTGCAGTAGCACGATAAAGCCTCCCAGGTAGCACAAGTAACAGACCACAATTCACAAACCAGAAATTTTGTCATGTTTTTAAAATGGGATGAGATTCTTCAGGTAAGGACAGCTTCATACCACCCAACATTGAATGGCCTGGCAGAAAAAGCAGTCCAAATGTAGGGGGTGGTGTAATTTTGAAATCATTAACTGCTGTAGTAAGCACATAGTAAGTACAAAGCCACCATTTTAGTCTTCTCTACCTTGTAGTAAGCACGAGCAGACACTCCCCCAGATTTTCATGAATGGAACAATGGAAACAGCTTTCCTCGTGGCTGAGGGACCGCCCACAACCACGGCTGTACGTCATCATCCATATAAGGGAGAAGCGGGGAACTCGAACACTGATTGGCTGGGTGAATAACCAAATAATCTCATCCATCAGGAGGACAGTGGGGAACTTTAACACTCATTGGCTGAGACAGTAGAAGGCCCAGCCCACTCCTACATGAAAATAACGTGCGGGGATTACAATCTGTGTGTGTGCCTCGTGGGAAGCCATTGAGGTAACACCCAGTTCTGCAGAATTGAATAAATAGTTTTGGACGAACTCCTCCGTGTCTTTGTTCTTGGGAAGGGAAGCAGAGTGCCTGATGGGGGGTCGCAGAGGCCCCTATCGTGCACAATTGGGGGCTCTTCCGGGATGCAATAATTATTGCCGGGGCTCTCTTCGGCTCGTGGATCAAGTCTGATACAAAAAGACGCGTCTGGTATATATTTATACTGCTCACTGGATCGGCTTGGTCCGTCAGCCGTCGGCCAAGAGAGTGACCCGGCTCATTAAAATAATTTTGGATCCCGAGAAAAGGAACACACGGACGAGTGCTGGGACGACCGGTTAGTGACTATACGCGGGGGTACACACATTTAAAAAGGCCAGACAACTCCGTGCACGGATCAAGGTAAGAGATTCTTTTGTTCTTCCTTGTTGGCCACGTGGTTTTGACGGTCATCTGTGAGAACGCTTTAAGCGTTTAAGACCAGGACCGAAGATAAGCCACGGGAAATTGTGGTTTTGACGGTTATCTGTGAAAATGCTTTAGGCGTTTAAGACCAGGACCGAAGATAGACCATGGGAAATTGTGGTTTTGACGGTTATCTGTGAAAATGCTTTAGGCGTTTAAGACCAGGACCGAAGATAGACCATGGGAAATCAGACTTTTAGGTCCACTAAGGACAAGTCAGGGAGGACTGAAAATGGAAAAGAAATACCCCCGATAGTCCACTAGGTCGGAAATTGAGTTTATGGACGGAAAGCAGTAGGACAAAGGACTTAAAGAAAGAGACTATGATAAAATATTGTTGTTTTATATGGACCAAAGAACCTATCCGCGCCCCCTCGGTAGTTTGGCCCAAGTATGGGTCTGATGAAGACTGGGTGTGTCAACTCCTAAACATATATATGTTAACAGAAAACAACCGTTTGACCCAGAAGAGAGCAAATACGCCGCCGCCTGGTTGGCGAGTGACTGCGGGGACCCCACGCGTCTCTATCCTCTGATTCCCCAAACAGACCCGAGAAAGCCCCAGAAGTCTTGGGACGTCCTCACCGACGGTTTGCCCCCTTCTGCCCCGCCCCCGTATGTACAACCCGCGCACGGCCAGGCGCACGACCAGGCGCACGACCAGGCGCACGACCAGGCGTCCAGCGCGGACCTCTCTCCTGCGTCGGATAATCCCGGTTCCCGGCAGGTCATGCTCAGTGAGGGAGAGCCTGCTGGGGGGGACACAGGAAGGGAAGAAGAGCCCACCCCAGGCATTAGGAGATCAGCCCGAATTGAGATGCGGAGAGATCAAGAAGAGAGATTGGGTGCTGAGAGGGTTAACAATGTTGAACAGATGAACCCTTTACGAGAGGTGCCGTTTGGGAACGAACGGACCGGATTCGTAGTACAACCTTTAAATTCTGGGGATATCCGACAACTCCGTAATGAACTACCCCGTCTACTGGACGACCCCGTCAGTGTGGGAACACAATTAGATCAATTTCTGGGGCCCAGTATATGCACATGGGCCGAATTGCAGGCCATGATGAGAATACTATTTAATTACGATGAAATTGTCATGATCCGGAATAGTGCAATGGCCATTTGGGATAGGGAGCATCAGGACGGCCCTCAGCGTGGAGAGCAGAAGTACCCCTTAGAGGACCCCCCGGTGGGATCATAATGACGAGGGGGGACGGGCTAATATGACAGACCTCAGAAACCTTATAATCAGGGGAATCAAAACCTGCGTGCCTAAACAGCGGAATTTAGCGAAAGCATTCGAAGTTGGACAGAAAAAGGATGAATCCCCGAGTGAGTTTTTAGACCGTTTGCGGGAGTCCATACGAAAGTATTCAGGTTTAGACCCCGATGGGGAAATAGGCAAGGGCATGCTTAAGGTGCACTTTGTGACTAAGTCATGGCCTGACATTCAGAAGAAATTACAGAAAGTGGAGGATTGGGCTGAAAAAGATGTTGCAGAATTATTACGGGAAGCACAGAAGGTGTACGTTCAGAGGGATGTAATAAGGGAGAAACAGAAGACAAAAATGATGGTGGCAGCTGTACGGGAAGCTTGTAAATCCACCGGAATGGGGGAAGAAGGTTATGGGATAGAAAGAGGAAGGTCGAGGGAAAGTTGGAGAGGGAGAGGAGCGAGACGGGGCAGAAGTGGGAGAGGAGGATCTTATGGAATCGAACGGCCTCAGGCGGCCGGATGTTACCATTGCGGGAAACTGGGACACTTCAAGAGGGATTGTCCCGATTTTAAAAGGGAGCGAGAAGGGATGTATGAAATGGAGCGCGAACAAATGGATTAGGGAAGTCAGGGGAGGATCGGAACACGGGCCTACCAAGAACCCCTGGTAAATTTACAGGTGGGCCCATTTAGACAAGATGTTACTTTCTTAGTTGACACAGGCGCCGGCAGGTCCTCAATCCCCCTCCATCCTAGGGGGGTTGGCTTCCAGGCTAAAACATTAAACATTTCAGGAGTAAAGGGTGGGGTTTTCAGTGCAAGAATATTTGAACCACAACCCTTGCGGCTGGAGGAGGAGGAGCTCCAAGTAGAACTCCTTCACCTCCCCCATCTTCCCTATGGGTTGTTGGGACGGGATTTAATAGTCCGTTTCGGACTACGAATAGAAGTGGGAGAAGAGGAAGAATTAGCCATTACCATGTCATACCTTAGTGAGTCCCGATTGACAGAGATAGACCCTAGGGTTTGGGTCGTCAAAGGGAACCGGGGGGGGCTCGCAATTCAACCTGTGGAGGTAAAATTAAAGCCCCAGAGCCCCGACGTCAGAGTTCGCCAATACCCCATCTCTTGGGAAGGGAGGCAGGGCCTGAAGACAGTTACCAAATGCCTACCCCTCGCCCTGTTGCAAATTCGCACCCAGCCAAGACAGGATTTGGGCGTCTCCCCTTACGAAATGCTGTTTGGCCTCCCGTTCCATGGGCCGAAGGGAGAACCTCCCTTATTCGAGTCTCGGGACATGTTTGTGCAAAAATATGTGGTGGCTCTGGGGTCTGCTCTATCTCGTTTACGCCAACAGGGACTTTTGGCACAGACGCCGCCCCTCGAGTTCGCGGTGCACACCGTCAAGCCGGGTCAGTGGGTCCTGATTAAAAGCTGGAAGCAACGCACCCTCGAACCAACTTGGGACGGTCCCTTCCTAGTACTTTTGACTACCGAAACGGCTGTCCGCACGGCCGAAAAGGGCTGGACACATTATACTCGGATCAAGGGACCGGTGCCACAACCGACGGAGGACGAACAAATCTCTCTGACAGAGGCATCTAAGGAACAGAGACCCTGAGAACAGACTAATTGGACTTTGGCGAGTTTAAAGGACTGTGTCCTCCGGCCGGACACGAGTGTTGCAACAAAATGCAGTCAATCGTATTGTTAACTTGCTTTGCCATTATCCTTCGGCTGGGTCATAGTGTGCGTGTTACCCAATTCGGCCTCTGGGAAAAAAACAGGCAGAGGACCGTCGGTGGCTCTCCATCTCCGTTCCCGCCAACAAGCCAACACAGACACTTAGTTTAGACCTATGTGGGTTGGTGCCCTGTGCAACTAAAAGTGAACTGAATCAGACTAAGCGTAACCTAGAGAGAGAAAGGGGATTCCAGGGTCAGACGTTAGTATTACAGTTGCATGGCAAAGAAGGCATCAATAGGCCTCCGGCCCCCGGGGTCCAGGCTATGGTGTCAATTGTCCGTGATCCCATCACCCCTGGGCGGAATTGTGAGCAGAATCAGTGCAATCCACTCTATCTGACCATAAAGACCTTGGGGAACAACGGGACGAGCCTTAATGGAACGATCCTGGGTATTAGGGTTGGGGGCCAGGCAGGACAGAAGGGGTTGCAGCTGTGCTGCACAACCATCACAGTCATTGAAGCTGAGTCTGGGGCCTCATCCACCCCCGATGAGCAGGAAAAGGTTAGGATGATTGAGGTGATGGACTTGGAAAGGACCTTTGAAATAGAAACGGGATACGGGGAGGCGAATGCCTGGATGGAATGGGTCAAATATACGGTAAGGAGCGTGAAAAAGAGTGATTGCTACGCGTGCACGGGTGCCCGTCCTAACCCTCAGGTGGTCCCATTCCCGCTGGGATGGGAGAAACATACACAAGCCTTGGACTGCATGGTAAGGCTGTACCAGGACCGAGAGGCCTGGAACGACCCCACTTGTCGACCCTTAAGTTTGAAGTTTCCTCCCGTCAGGTCTAAAGGGGCGCCCCGCCCTCCGTCATTCACAGGGGTAACGGGTACGCACCAAGCCTGCGTCTCTCGGACGGGACCGCAATGGGACAATGATGTGGGGACATTTGACAAGTGCAGCGGGTCAATTCGGCGGGTCAACGAAACTACCGGGGGCAGGAATTACTCCCACATTCATGTGCCTAGGGCAGACCTCTAGTGGTACTGTGGTGGGAAGATTCTGCGACCGACCCTGCCCCAAAAATGGGCGGGCACTTGTGCAATCGTTCAATTGGCCATCCCATTCACCGTGGCATTCGAAAAACAAGAGCAACCCCGTTCCAGTAGAAGAACTAAGAGGGCTTTGGAGACCTCTTTCGATGATAACATATATTTAGATGTCATAGGGGTCCCCAGGGGTGTTCCTGATGAATACAAGGCTAGGAACCAGATAGCGGCGGGTTTTGAGTCGTCACTGTTCTGGTGGGTTACCATCAATAAGAACGTGGATTGGATTAATTATATTTACTACAATCAGCAGAGGTTCATTAATTATACTCGGGATGCAGTGAAGGGAATAGCAGAACAACTAGACGCCACTAGCAGAATGGCGTGGGAAAATAGGTTGGCCCTGGACATGATGTTAGCAGAGAAGGGGGGTGTTTGTGTCATGATAGGCACTCAGTGCTGCACTTTCACCCCAACAACACAGCCCCTGATGGGTCCATCACCCGCGGCCTGGATGGGCTCACCACATTGGCGGATGAACTCGCCGAAAACTCGGGCATCGATTCTGGCCTCACGGGTTGGTTGGAAGCTTGGTTCGGTAAATGGAAGGGGGTGGTCGTTTCCTTTCTCGTCTCATGTATAGTGGTGGCAGGGGTACTAACTGCCCTCGGGTGTTGCATCATTCCCTGCGCCAGGGGGTTAACTCAGCGACTGATTGAAACCGCCCTTACTAAGAGGGATGTTCCTTATGGGCAGGTCGAAAGGATGAACCTCGAGATAGAACAGTCTGAATCCCTCTTGGGCGGGGGTAGCATTAGAGACGGGCAGCTTGATAAACAAGCTCGGGAGCTATTGGACGCCCTGGAGAAGAAACTCCCAGTTTAAAAATTACAAACCGTAAGAAAAGACACGGGGGATTTGTAGGGGGTGGTGTAGTTTTGAAATCATTAACTGCTGTAGTAAGCACATAGTAAGTACAAAGCCACCATTTTAGTCTTCTCTACCTTGTAGTAAGCACGAGCAGACACTCCCCCAGATTTTCATGAATGGAACAATGGAAACAGCTTTCCTCGTGGCTGAGGGACCACCCACAACCACGGCTGTACGTCATCATCCATATAAGGGAGAAGCGGGGAACTCGAACACTGATTGGCTGGGTGAATAACCAAATAATCTCATCCATCAGGAGGACAGTGGGGAACTTTAACACTCATTGGCTGAGACAGTAGAAGGCCCAGCCCACTCCTACATGAAAATAACGTGCGGGGATTACAATCTGTGTGTGTGCCTCGTGGGAAGCCATTGAGGTAACACCCGGTTCTGCAGAATTGAATAAATAGTTTTGGACGAACTCCTCCGTGTCTTTGTTCTTGGGAAGGGAAGCAGAGTGCCTGATGGGGGGTCGCAGAGTCCCCTATCTTGCACACAAACTTTAAAGGCTGGCTTGAAAAACAGCCTACCCTCTTGATAGTTACCAAGGTATCATGGTTCTTATTTGATTATGGGATTACCCCACATGCAACAGCAGAGTTGGGGCCAGCAGAGTTGCTAATGGGTAGAAGACTCTCCACCAGGTTGAATCTGATCTTCCCAGACCTGTGGGAGTCGGGTGTAATGGCCTCAGGAACACCAATGCTGGACACAAGTCTCCATCAAACAAGAGAAACTGTTTGATGCAGGGAATTAAGGATCAGACCAGACCCCTGCAATATATTTTAAGAAGGAAGCCTGGAGCCTAACTTTATCTTATTTTAAAGGCAACTGTAAAGTGCTGTGTTCCAGATGCAATTCGATTGGTCACACTACACAGCTTTAGGCAAAACACACTTTATCGAAACACTAGAGCTAAAATATAACTAAAGAAAGTGGAATTTAGAATACCATAAATCTCAGAAAAATTAACAAATCAATAGATACAGTACCGATTACTAATTAATGATTCAATGTAGTAACATCCCATAAACAGACCCCTTGGCAAAGTTCAGAAAATAGATTTGTCTCACAGGTAACTGCAGCAAGCCAGAAGGAAAAGCTTCAAGAGAAAGCTCAGAGAGAGGAGCAGCAAGGGGACATTTACTGTCATTCCAAGCCTGTTGAGACTCCAACAGTAACTGATGCTGAATCACAAAGCTAAAAAACTACAAACTACAAACTAGAAATCTAGGTCCGAGAGCGGGCCACACCCAGCCAGGCTGCTTCTATTGTTCCTGCTTTAAAAAACCCAAGGCCTCATAAGCCAGCCACTTCACTGGCTTTCCAACCAGACAACTCGATACCTCTGCCTTACAACCTCTCTTTAAAAAGAAACAGGACAAAATAACCTCTCAAAGTCGCAGTATCATCACAGTAAGGGGAGGAGTTTTGGTGTAAGAATGATGGAAATGGCCCTATATGGGAAAGAGGCATGCTCCATGTGAGATCAGGACCAGTGATGTGGAAAGGTCAGGTAGGTGCGATGGTCCTGAACCAGCGCAAGGGGACATTTACTGTCATTCCAAGCCTGCTGAGACTTTTTGAGCTAAAAGAAGAAAAAAAGGCCTGATCAAATCCGCCCTGTCGTAATTTCAAGTGTTCTTTATCTGACAGGTGTGTCTCCTGTAGGAGAGCTATATCAACTCTTTCCTTCTTAAGATTTGATAATATTTTCTTCCTTTTGAGTGGCGAATTACTCCCCTTGACATTCCAGGTGCACCACTTAACCGACTGATCAACCATAATCCTCTGGGCCAATCCGAGACCCCTCGGGAGGGGGAACCCTATCCAGGACATCCCGAGCGTGGAACATGTAAAATTTACAAAAATAAAGCCTCTTTAATACACCCACAACAATACAGTAAAAAACTATTTCTAAATAAAAAAAATATAAAACGTATCTAAGTGGAGACTTTCCCCTTTGTTCCCAGGGGGCGTCACTTCCTCTCCAAAAGTCCCTCATACCCTCTCCCAACCATTTCCCCACCCTTGACCCAGGCACTCCTCAATAAAATGAGGAGAATTCAAATATAATACAAAGCTAGAGTTAACAGTGCGCACCCCACCCCCACCCATACCAACACCTGGGTATATTTGGTAATGTTAATACCATATATAAACATATAACTATAAAATTACCACTTCAACAAATAATAATTAAATATGATAATACAAAATAACGAAGGGAAAACAACCCCGCTCCTAAAGACAGAGGTAAAATCGAATAAGGTAACCACCTCCCCCCACCAACATTAACCAAATCCCCCAGCTTATATATATATATACATACATATATACATACACACACATATACATACATCCCTCATATATACATAAAATAATAACAGAAAACAACTCCAAGGGGGGGGGGGGAGAAAATCAAATCCCTCTCCCCACCCCCCATGATAATATTAAGCAGTAAGGGAAGAGAAAAAAAAAGGGGAGGGGATATAAACCAAAGCAGAGGGGGGGGGGTAGGGAAAGGCAGACCAACATCCATTATGTCCTACAGTTTATCTAAGAGAGTCCAAGAATTCCTTAGCCTTTTCTGGTGATCCAAAGTTATATACGGATCCTTCATGGTTAAAGCGTAACATCGCTGGGTAGCGTAAGGAGTACTGAACATTTAAGTCCCTTAAACGCTTCTTCACCTCGTCGAATGCCTTCCTCTTTCGAACCAGAGCCGGGGAAAAGTCCTGAAATAGCATGATCTTGGATCTTTTGTAGATCATAGCTTGGGGGTCTTTTCCGAGATTTCTAGAGGCTTCTAGGAGTATCTGCCTCTCCCTGTAGTCCTGCAGCCGGAACAGGACCGGGCGCGGGCGCTGGTTCGAGCCGGGCCCACGTATTGCGACCCGGTAGGCCCATTCCACCCTTACCTGGCCTGATCCAGCCTCCAGATTTAAAAGTTGTGGCAGCCACTGCTCCAGGAATGCTGTAAGCTGGCCTTCCTCTTCCCGTTCGGGAAGGCCCAGCAAACGAATATTTTTTCGGCGACCTCGATTATCGAGGTCGTCAATATGATTTTCCAAGGTCCGGACTCGCTGCTCGAGAGTCCGGACCTGATCCACGGCCGATTGAGCGGTTGTCTCGGAGGTCGCGGCCTTTAGCTCCGCCCCTCCGACTCGGCGTTGAATTTCTTCAATCTCACGGTCGTGCTTCTGCAGCGCGGCCGAGAGCGACTCCCAACGGTTTCTGGATTTGACAATAAAAGCATTGATCTTCAAGTCAAGCTTGGAAAGCATTTCTGCAAGGCTTGCTACTGTTGGTAAGTCCCCCGAGGCGGCTGTGGACGCCTCTGCTGCAGCTGGAGTGTGTGGGGGAGGGGTTCCTGCTTGCTGAGAGCTGCGGGCTCCCTTCCCTTTAGTCATTTTAACTTAGGACTAAGTTGTTTAAATGTAATATTACACAACTAATTTTTTTTTTTATTTCAAAAATATACTTTATTCATATATATTTAATCTATACAATTGGACATGTCATCATTCTGTAAACATTCCATTTCTTTACGTATCGAAACAGGGTAATCATTCATATTCACAGGTTAGTGCGATTACATTGAGCTCAGACGCCAGCGGAGCCCAAATGACTGGGTGGGCCCCCTGTTCTTCATTAGGCAGGCAGATGTTAGACGGTGGTCTTTCCCCACCGCGCCTTGGCGGCAGCTGCCCCAAGCTTCAGCGCGTCCCTCAACACGTAGTCCTGGACCATGGAATGTGCCAGTCTGCAACACTCAGTCGGGGTCAACTCCTTCAGCTGGAAGATCAACAGGTTTCGGACCACCCAGAGAGGGTCCTTCACCGAGTTGATGATCCTCCAGGCACAGTTGATGTTCGTCTCGGTGTGCGTCCCGGGGAACAGGCTGTAGAGCACGGAGTCCCGCGTCACGGCGCTGCTCGGGACGAACCTCGACAGACACCACTGCATTCCTCTCCAGACTTCCTCTGCATAGGCACATTCCAGAAGGAGGTGTGTGACAGTCTCGTCCCCGCCGCAGCTGCTTCGAGGGCAGCGTGCGGTGCGGCTGAGAGTCCGGGCGTGCGTAAAGGATCTCACAGGCAGAGCCCTTCTCACCACCAGCCAAGCCATGTCTTGGTGCTTGTTGGAAAGTTCTGGCGATGAGGCATTCTGCCAAATGGCTTTGACAGTCTGCTCAGGGAACCGCTCGATAGGATCTGCCCTCTCCTTTTCCCGAAGGGTCTCAAGGACACTACGTGCTGACCACTTCCTGATGGACTTGTGGTCAAAGGTGTTTTTCTTGATAAATTTCTCCACGAAGGACAGGTGGTACGGAACAGTCCAACTACTCGGAGCGTTCCGCGGCAGCGAGGCCAGGCCCATCCTTCGCAACACCGGGGACAGGTAGAACCTCAGTACGTAGTGGCACTTGGTGTTTGCGTACCAGGGATCCACGCACAGCTTGATGCAGCCACACACAAAGGTGGCCATCAGGGTGAGGGTTGCATTGGGTGTATTTTTTCCCGCATTGCACCGGTCTTTGTACATTACATCTCTTCGGACCCGGTCCATCTTTGATCTCCACACGAAGTGGAAGATGGCCCGGGTGACTGCGGCAGCACAGGTTCTGGGAATAGGCCAGACCTGTGCCACGTATAACAATACTGAGAGTACCTCACACCTGATGACCAGGTTCTTACCTGCGATGGAGAGCGACCGTTGCTCCCATCTGCCCAGTTTCTGTCTCACCTTCCTGATCCGCTCCTCCCAAGACTTGGCGCACGCCCCAGCCCCCCCCCGAACCAAATACCCAGCACCTTCAGGTGGTCAGTCCTGACGGTGAAGGGGATCGAGGATTGGTCGGCCCAGTTCCCGAAGAGCATGGCTTTGCTCTTGCCTCGGTTTACCTTGGCCCCCGATGCCCGTTCGAACTGGTCACAAATGCACATGAGTCTGTGCACGGACAGCGGATCTGAGCAGAAAACGGCGACGTCATCCATGTACAGGGAGGCCTTAACCTGCAGACCCCTGCTGCCAGGAATAGTCACCCCTCTCAGGCTCGCATCCTTCCTGATGGACTCGGCAATTGGCTCTATGCAGCACACAAACAAGGCAGGAGAGAGAGGGCAGCCCTGCCTGACTCCAGATCTGACTGGGAAGCTATCTGATTCCCACCCATTGATTGAGACTGCACTGACAATGTTGGTGTAGAGCAGTCTGATCCAATTAGTGATTCCCTCCCTGAAGCCCATTTTGGATAGAACATCTCTCATATACGTGTGTGATATCCTGTCAAAGGCTTTCTCCTGGTCCAGGCTGATGAGGCAGGTGTCCACCCCACTGTCCTGCACATAGGCGATCGTATCCCTGAGGAGTGCGAGACTCTCAGCGATCTTCCTGCCCGGTACAGCACAGGTTTGGTCAGGGTGAATCACCGATCCCAGAGCAGACCTGACCCGGTTGGCGATGACCTTTGACAAGATTTTGTAGTCTGTGTTTAACAGTGAGATCGGTCTCCAATTTCTAATTTCTTCCCTCTCCCCCTTCTGCTTGTAGATGAGGGTGATGATGCCTTTCCTCATGGATTCACTCATGGTACCTGCCCGAAGCATACTGACATACACCTCCAGCAGGTCCCGGCCAATCAAGTCCCACAGAGCGGAATAGAGCTCGACCGGTAAGCCGTCGCTTCTGGGAGCTTTATTCTTTTCGAAGGACTCGAGGGCCTTGGTCAGCTCGTCCAGAGATAGCGGCTGGTCCAGCCTCTCCCGTGTTCTGTCGTCTAAGACCTCCGTGATAGAGGACAGGAATGACTGGGAGGCCACGCTGTCGGTCGGCTTCGCGTCATACAGACTGGCATAGAAGGATTTACTGATCCTCATGACGTCAGCCTGAGATGACGTTAGCGAGCCATCTTCTTCCTTCAGGCTGCTGAGCACAGAGCTCTCTTTGTGCACCTTCTGGAAGAAGAAACGTGAGCACGTCTCGTCCTGCTCCACCGAGCGGACCCTGGACCGGAAGATTATCTTGGAGGACTCCGAGGCAAAGAGCGAGGCTTGCTGGCCCTTCACCTCCTTGAGGTCCTCCGTGACATCGACCCCCAACGTCTGCAGCAGGAGCAGGTTCTGCATACTTTCCTGGAGCTGGGACAGTTTTCCCCGTCTCTCTCTCGCCTCCTGAACACCTTTGAGGATGAAGAACCTCTTGATGTTCCCTTTTACTGTTTCCCACCAGTCTGCTGGAGACTCAAATAGGGACTTCACGGTTCTCCAACCTGCGTAATCCCTCTTGAGCTCCTCAATGCTTCCCGGGGTCAACAGCTTGGTGTTCAGTTTCCACGTTCCCTTACCAGCCCGCTGCTCGTCCTGTAGGTGACAGTCGGCCAGCAGGAGGCAGTGGTCAGAGAAGAACACCGGCTTGACGTCGGTGGATCTGACCGAGAACGTTCGGGACACAAACAGGTAATCTATCCTTGAGCGGATAGACCCGTCTGTCCATGACCATGTATATCTACGCTGCGCTCGGTCTGCAGGGGTGCTGAAGACGTCGTGCAGCTTGGCGTCTTTGACCGTGTCCATCAGGGCTCTGGACGTGGCGTCCAGTTTACTGTCCCCCCCGCCGGATCGATGATACAGTTGAAGTCTCCGGCCAGAATGACCGGCCTGGATGTAGCCAGCAACAGTGGAGCTGCTGCAGGACGGCCAACCGTTCCCTCTTACCCGCTGGGGCGTACACATTAATCAGTCTCAGGGGAGCGTTTCTGTACATGACGTCGGCGACGAGGAGGCGCCCGCCCACCACCTCCTTAACCTCGGAGATGGTGAAGTTGCCTCCCCGTAACAGAATACCCAGGCCGGAGGCGCGGTTATCGTTACCCCCCGACCACACTGACGGCCCATGGGCCCACAAGCTCGACCATCTCCTGTAGCTGCTGAGGTGCGGTATCCCACATTCCTGCAGAAACAGGACATCAGCTTTCACGTTGGCCAGGAAGGCCAGTGTTGAAACACATCGCGCAGCAGATTTTATGCTGTGCACATTAATAGTTGCAATTTTAAACCCCATTTTGTTAACAGGTTGTAAGGTTACCCATGTCCGATTGCTGCTGGTCCTGCCCCTCTGGGGTAGCTGTCTGCATCCCCATGCAGTACGCAAACTGCTGGACCCTCGCGGGGCTGAGGTAGCTGTCCAGTTCCTCACTCGGCCCATTTGCCCGCTTCGGTGTCATCGGGCCGCGACCAGGGTCCACGCTGTCTGTTTCTATATCTGACAGCGGGGCTGTCAGAGGGTCGCTGCTCCCAGTGACCTGGAGCTGTGTGGCGGTGGGGCCCTTCTGGCTTTCACCTGGTGGGGGGTGGTGGTTTCCCATTTCCTCAGGAGGCTCGTCCCTTGGTTGGCAGTTGCTGCTCTCCTTTCTCCTCGCAGCGCTCTGCCTCTTCTTTTGGTGACGACCCTCCTTTCTTCCGTCCTCACCCTCCGAAGAGCTGTCCATGTCTTCCACCTGCAGCTGCCTTTTCCCCTTTTTCTGGGAGGTCTTGGTGACCGGGTGGGTTTTCCTCTTCCTGTTTTGCACCACGGTCCATTCCTCTGCCTCCTTCTTTCCCTTCTCCGCCTCCTCCTCCTGTCCTGTTGGAGCTTCGCTCGGCAGCTGTACCTCTCCGGTAACTGTCATCTGCTCTGCTCCGGCCTGTCCTTCCTGTTGCGTGCCCCCTGACACCATTCCCTTGCCGGTTTGCGGTGCCTTGCTGTCCTTTTGTGGCCCCCCTCCGGCCATCTGTGCGTAGGTGGCGGCCCCTCATCTTGGGCAGGCCCTGTACACGTGGCCCGCCTCCCCGCACAGATTGCAGTTCTTTTCCTCCTTGCAGTCTTTGGTCGGGTGGCCCTCCTTCTTGCAATTGCGACAGATCGTGACCTTGCAGTCCGCCGCCATGTGGCCTGACCTCCCACAGGTTCGGCACACTTTCGGCTGCCCTGCATAAGTCAGGTACCCTCTGCTCCCTCCGATAGCAAAGCTGGAGGGTGGGTGGAGGATATTCCCGCTGGCATCGACCCTCAGGGTTACCTTGACCTGTCGTTTGCTGGTCCAGACCCCGAAAGGGTCAACCACGTCGGTGCTTTGACCCTCGACCTGCACATATCTTCCCAGGAACGTCAGGACATCAGTTGCTGGCACGTAGGGGTTGTACATGTGGATTGTAACAACCCGGCTCCTCTGTGCAGGAAGCACACACAACGGGACCGCCGACAAGATGGAGAACAGCGGCTCCCCTTCCTTTTCTTTGAAGACCTTCAGGAGCTGCTCACATTGCTTCACACTCCCGAAGGTGACGTCGAAGTAGCCTGCCCCAGGGAAATCCTGCAGGCAGTACATGTCTGCTGCGGCAAATCCACAGCACTCGAACAACACCTTCTTGATGAACACCGTCCGATCGACTGGTGTACGCTCCTCCACCTTCTTGACAGACACCCGGACGGTGTTTCGAACACCCTGCCCAGGGCTGCGCGCAGCTGTTGAGGCCATAGCTCTGAGGTTGGCTGGTCCCTGAATTGGCGTTAGGCCGAAGCCAGCATGAAGATCCACCAATAGCAGGTCAGCACAACCAGACGATCCTCCAACGTCCAATCACGATCCAGCAATGATCTCCACTAGCTCTGATGACTCGCAACTCGACCCCTGTCCTGATAAGAACAGACACTTGATCTTAGCCAAAAGGCCGAGAAGCGATCCTGATGTGTGTCCCATCCAGGAGAATGTAACACTACACCTTCCAATCCCTTCTCCATCATTCCCAACACTCTATCCCCTCAGTCACTTACTGGGAGCTATTGTGTAGGTTCCACTTGGTGAACCTGCAGAAACAAAGTAAATGTCCATTAGAATGGGGAATAATCCATTCTCAAAGGATGACAACACAGTGTGAGGGGATGGAGACTGTGTCAGAAATCCTTATTCCCACACTCCCCTCCATCCTTACACTTTATGGAGATTTTCAACATCTCTTCCATTGCATCAATATTCAATCAGTGAGGAATGGGGTGTGTGCAGGGGTTTAAGACAGGGAACAATACGTGTTTATACGTGTGTATCTGTGTGTGGGAATTCAATCAGTTCCATTCCCCACAGTGCCCTGTACTCCCAGTACTGGAGATTCCCCCACACCCACTCTGTCTCCTCAGTTCCACATTCCCCTCTCTTGGATTCTTACCTCTCCAGGGCTTTTTCCAGATGATTATTCCAAATATTGCAGCCATTGCAGAGACTAATCCAATCAAAAGTACACAATGGGAACGTTCCACACTGTTTTGTTGGATTTCTGAAACACAATGTAATAAATCAACATTGTCGCTGTTCCATTTCCAGTCTCAGTTCTGTGTTGATTGGGACAATTGGGACAATTGTCACAGATCCTGCCCATTGGGAACTGATGGGATTGGTTGACACATTGTATTGGATTCTCCAAATGCCTGCTCTCTCTCTCTCTCTCTCTCACACACACACTCTCTCTCTCTCTCTCTCTCTCTCTCTCCAGTCCCTTACCCCACTGATAGAGCTTGCCCTCTGCCAGGCTGCTGTGTTCAATGTGACAGGAGTATTGATCCTCATCCCCAGCATTGATCTCAATCTCTTTCTGGATCTGATGGGTCCCATCGTGGTTCGGTCGTACCCCCGAGGATTGGGTCTCAGACATGACCTCTCCATTCCTTAGCCAGGTCACCTCGATGTCTACAGGATAAAACCCAGTGACTAGGCAGGAGAGAGTGAGCGGCTTGTCCTGACCATTGGGCTCCCTCCTGGAGATGAACACTTCAGGCTGAACTGTGATGGGAAAGGGTGAAACCACAAACAATAGACAGACACTGAATGGAATGGGAGAGCGGTTTCATAGATCAGTGAGGTTAGATCAGAACATGGAGCAAAACAGAAATACATACCTTTCCTTTTGAAATAATCTTTTCCAGCTTCCAGATATCTCTTTAACATTTCTACAGTTACTTCTTCCAGGTGTCTTTTCCAGTAATTGTTCCAGGAATCATCAGAATTCCATTTCTCTTTAGTCATCACTGCAATGGGATTGTATGCGATCTCATTCTGTCTGGGTCTAAACTGATAAAATCTTCTCCATCAAATCCAAATCTCATTGATCTCTTAATGCTGCCGTCATCACTGACCTCAACAGTAGTTTCTGTTGAAAAATGTGAATTCCTGTCGGTGATCAAACAGTCATAGATAATTAATCATTAATAACCACAGGAACAATCTGATCAAAGGGGAAGGGGGATCCTGTATCAGGGCCAGGGAGAGGGAGTTACACATGGGGCTAATCTCCAGGGCCTGTGCTGTCAGAGGGTCCCAGACTCAGGCAGTACTGCCCCTTTCTCCAGTGGCTGCCTCACACCTCAACCTGGAGCAGATAAGCAATATGCTCTCCAATCCGGGTCAGAATTCCAGCGCTCACATTCCCACTATCCTGGAACGACAGACCCAGTCCTTCCAGTCATTTGTTTCAATCACAGGCTGCATTCTGGGGGATGTAGTCCATGTCTGTCAGTGACCACTCTGTCAGCCTCCCACAGGCTCTGGCCCACGATCGGACTCTGTGTGTTATTTACAAGGACCCTCTCTCTGCGTGGGGCTGTGCAATCTCTTCCCCTGAGCCTGGCGGAATGGAGATGAGGATCAATCTCTTTAAATTACTCACTACCTGTGTCCACTGCTTCCTATTATCTTTATAAATGATTTGGATGTGCATATAGGAGGGAATGGTTAGTAATGGTTTGTTTTCAGATGACACCAAAACAGGAAATGTAGTGGGCAGTGAGGAAGGTTATCTCAGAGTACAATGGGACCTTGATCAGATGGGCTGAGGAGTGGCAGATGGAGATTAATTTTGATAAATGTGAGGTGTTGCACTTTGGGTAAATCATAGCGGCATTTATACAGTTAATGGTAGGGTGCTGGGGAGTGTTGCCAAACAAACAGACCTTGGAGTGTAGAGTCATAGTTCCTGAAGGTGGAGTTGCAGATTGACAGGATAGTGAAGAAGGTGTTTGGTCTACTTGCCTTTATTGGTCAATGTATTGAGTACGTGAGTTGAGATGTCATGCTGCAGCTGTACAGGACATTGATTCAGCCACTTTTCGAATGCTATGTTAAATTCCGCACTTACTGCTATAGGAAATGTGAAAGGGTCCAGAAAGGACTTACAAGGTTTGGAGCTCTAGGGAGAGACTGAATAGGCTGGGGCTATTTTCCCTTCAGTGTTGGAGGCTGAGGGGTGAGCTCACAGAAGTTTATAAAATCATGAGGGGCATGGATAAAGTGAATAGCCAAGTTCTTTTTTTCATAATAGAGGAGTCTGAAACTAAAGGGCATTGGTTGAAGGTGAGAGGGAAAAGATATAAAAGAGATCTAAGAGGCAACTTTTTGCATAATCGTTGGTGCAAGGATGGAATGAGCCATCAGAGGAAGTGATAGAGGCTGGTACAATTACAGCATTTAAAAGGCATCAGGATGGGTTTATAAAGAGTTGAGAAGGATCTGGGCTGTTCTGGGTAATCCAAGATGGAGGACAGGAAAGAAATTGTGTCTGGAAGAGCTGCTTTTGTTTTGAGGTATTTTAGGTGTTTGGGTGATTTTCTCAAATTCCAGGAGCAGCAATTACTGTTGTATATGCTGTTGCATTGTTTTGGAACTTTGGAGAAAAGAAATGTCAAAACAACAGCACTTTTAAAAGGAGGAAAGGCAGACAAAGAGTTCACGTATCTGTGGATATCAGAGTGTGTCTTGGAAAATTAGCAAACAGCGAAATTCACAGCTGACCTTGGAGGAACCAGCACAGGCACAGATACGTTCATAATTTTTAATGTGTAACCTTGCTGGAAGTCTGCAGTACGAAATAGAGTCAAATTCTGTTTTGATTATACGTTTAGTTGAAATCTGTCTCTTGATTAAATTTTAAAAAATATAAACCACACGTTTCCACTTAGCCTGGAGCACTGCTTTTCAGGGCAATAAGATGGTGCTATTTTCTGGGCCTGATTATGTTTGCAGGAAATGTGTTTGGTTGGAGCGAATCCTATTGAGTCGCATGGATTGGTTGGAGCAACAGTTAGAGGCAAAGAGGAATTTACTAGAGCAATGGGGTGTGATGGATGGCAGTTATAGGAAGGCAGAAAAGCTGCAGATACAGTCAGGTAGATGGGTTACCTCCAGGAAAGGTAGGAGGGTTAAGCAGGAAGTGCAGGAGTCTCCTGTGGCTATCCCCATTTCAAACAAGTATGAAAAAGTTTTGAAAAATGAAGAGGGTGATGGATTCTCAGGGGAATGTAACAGGAACTGTCAAGTTTCTGGTATCAAGACTGGCTCTCATGTAATGAGGGGTATGTTCATTTCCAAGCAATCGATTGTGTCAGAGGACTCTCTATTCAGAGGCACAGACAACGTTTCTGTGACCAGCGGTGAAAAATCAGAATGGTGCATTGCCTCCCTGGTGCCAGGATCAAGGATGTCTCAGAGAGGGTTCAGAATGTTCTCAAAGGGGAGAGGGACAGCAGGCTGTCATTGTACATATTGGAACCAATGACATAGGAAGGGAAAAGGATGAGATTCTGAAGGGGGAATATAGAAAGTTAGGCAGAGTGTTAGGGTGTAGGTTTGCTCGCTGAGCTGTAGGTTTGATATCCTGACGTTTCATTACCTGGCTCAGTAACATCATCAGTGGCGACCTCCAAGTGAAGCGAAGCTGTTGTCTCCTGCTTTCTATTTATATGTTTATCCTGGATGGGGTTCCTGGGGTTTGTGGTGATGTCATTTCCTGTTCATTTTCTGAGGGGTTGATAGATCTAGATCTATCTATTTGTTTGTTTATGGCGTTGTGGTTGGAGTGCAAAATTCCATGCAAGGACTGCCACAAACACTACGTAGGACAAACAGGAAGAAAGTTAGCCACCAGGATACACGAACACCAGCTAGCCACAAAAAGACACGACCCTCTCTCCCTCGTAGCCCTACACACCGATGAAAAAAACCCACCATTTCGACTGGGACAACACATCTATCCTGGGACAGGCTAAGCAAAGACATGCCAGAGAATTCTTGGAGGTCTGGCACTCCAACCACAACGCCATGAACAACCACATAGATCTAGATACCATCTATCAACCCTTCAGAAAATGAACAGAGAATGACATCACCACAAACCCCAGGAACCCCATCCAGGACATACATATAAATAGAAAGCAGGAGACAACAGCTTCGCTTCACTTGGAGGTCACCACTAATGATGTTACCTAGCCAGGTAATGAAACATCTGGATATCAAACCTACAGCTCAGCGAGCAAACCTACACCCTAAACCCCAACCTGAGCTACAAACCTTCACAAACCTTGCAAAGTTAGGCAGAGATTTGAAAAGGTGTTCCTCGAGGGTAGTAATATCTGGATTACTCCTGGTGCTGCAAGCTAGTGAGTGTAGAAATAGGAAGATAGAGCAGATGAATGCACGGCTGAGGAGCTGGTGCATGGGAGAAGGATTCACCTTTTTGGATCATTGGAACCTCTTCTGAGATAGAAGTGACCTGTACAAGAATTGCACCAGAACTGGAAGGGGACTGGCAGGGAGATTTGCTTGAGCTGTTCAGATGGATTTAAATTAGTAAGGGTATGGAAAGAGATCAATCTGAGTCTGGTACAGCTGAGAAAAGAAGCGAGTCAAACAGTCAGGACAGGCAGGGACAGAGCAAAGAGCAAGGCAGGAATGAAAAATTAAACTGCATTTATTTCAATGCAAGAGGCTAATACAGAGAAGGCAAATGAACTCATGGCATGGTTCGGAACATGGGACTGGAATATCATAGTAATTACAGAAATGTGGCTCAGGGATGGACAGGGCTGGCAGCTTAATGTTCCAGGATATAAATGCTACAGGAAAGATAGAAAGGGAGGCAAGCGAGGAGGGGGACGGTGTATTTGATAAGGGATAGCATTACAGCTGTGCTGAGGGAGGATATTCCCACAAATACATCCAAGGGAGTTATTTGGGTGGAGCTGAGAAATAAGAAAGGATGATCACCTTATTGAGATCATAGATCTCTTAATAGTGAGAGGGAAACTGAGAAACAAGTTTGTAGTGAGATTTCAGTTATCTATAAGAATAATAGGGTGGTTATGGTGGGGGATTTTAATTTTCCAAACATAGACTTGGACTGCCTTAGTGTTAAGGGTTTGGATCGAGGGGAATTTGTGTATAGGAAAATTTTCTGAATCAGTATGGGGATGGACCTACTAGAGAGGTGCAAAACTTGACCTACTCTTGGGAAATAAGGCAGAGCAGGTCACTGATGTGTCAATGGGGGAGCACTTTGGGGCCAGCGACCATAATTCTCTTAGATTTAAAATAGTGATGGAAAAGGACAGACCTGATCTAAAGGTTGAAGTTCTAAATTGGAGGAAGGCTAATGATGACGGTATTAGGCAAGAACTTTCAAAAGCTGACTGGGGGCAGGTGTTCGCAGGTAAAAATACGGCTGGAAAATGGGAATCCTTCAGGAATGAGATAACATGAATCCAGAGAAAGTATGTTCCTGTCAGGGTGAAAGGAAAGACTGGTAGGTATAGGGAATGCTGGATGACAAGAGAAATTGAAGGTTTGGTTAAGAAAAAGAAGGAAGCATATGTCGCGTATAGACAGGAGAGATTGAGTGAATCCTCAGAATAGAGTAAAGGCAGTAGGAGTACACTTAAGAGGGAAATCGGAGGGCAAAAAAGGGACATGAGATAGCTTTGGGTTAGGAGAGTCCTAAGGGTTAAGGAGAATCCAAAGGGTTTTTACATTAAGGATAAGGGGTAACTAGGGAGAGAATAAGGCCCCTCAAAGATCAGCTGAAGGAGATGGGGGAGATACTAAACAAGTATTTTGCATCAATGTTTACGGTGGAGAAGGACATGGAAGATATAGAATATAGGGAAATGGATGGTGACATCTTGAAAAATGTCCATATTATAGAGGAGGAAGTGCTGGATGTCTTGAAATGCATAAAGGTGGATAAATCGCCAGGACCTAATCAGGTGTACCCTAGAGCTCTGTGGGAAGCTAGAGAAGTGATTGTTGGGCCTCGTGCTGAGATATTTGTATCATTGATAGTCACAGGAAGACTGGGGATTGGCTAACATGGTGCCACTATTGAAGAAGGATGTTAAGGACAAGCCAGGGAACTATAGACCAGTGAGCCTGGCATTGGTGGGGGGAAAATTGTTGGAGGGAATCCTGAGGGACAGGATGTACATGTATTTAAGGGATAGTCAGCATGGCTTTGTGTATGGGAAGTCATGTCTGACAAACTTATTGGTCAGAGTATTGAGTACAGGAGTTGGGAGTTCATGTTACGGCTGTACAGGACATTGGTTAGGCCGCTGTTGGAATATTGCATGCAATTCTGGTCTCCTTCCTTTTCGAAGGATGTTGTGGAGCTTGAAAGGGTTCAGAAAAGATTTACAAGGATGTTGCCAGGGATGGAGGATTTGAACTATAGGGAGAGGCTGAACAGGCTGGGGCTGTTTTCCCTGGAGCGTTGGAGGCTGAGGGGTGACCTTATAGAAGTTTACAAAATTACGAGGGGCATGTATAGATAAATAGACAAAGTCTCTTCCCTGGAGTGAGGGAGTCCAGAATTAGAGAGGATAGGTTTAGGGTGAGAGGGAAAAGATATAAAAGAGACAGTGGGTGGCACGGTGGCACAGTGGTTAGCACTGCTGTCTCACAGCGTCAGAGACCCGGGTTCAATTCCCGCCTCAGGCGACTGTGTGGAGTTTGCACGTTCTCCCAGTGTCTGCGTGGGTTTCCTCCGGGTGCTCCGGTTTCCTCCCACAGTCCAAAGGTGTGCAGGTTAGGTGAATTGGCCATGCTAAATTGTCCGTAGTGTTAGTAAGAGGTAATTGTAGGAGTATGGGTGGGTTGCGCTCCGGCGGGTCGGTGTGGACTTGTTGGGCCGAAGGGCCTGTTTCCACACTGTAATGTAATCTAAAATCTAATGAGACCTAAGGGGCAACGTTTTCACACAGAGGGTGGTATGTGTATGGAATGAGCTGCCAGAGGAAGTGGTGGATGCTAGTACAATTGCAACATTTAAAAGGTATTTGGATGGATATATGAATAGGAAGGGTTTGGAGGGATATGGGCTGGGTGCTGGCAAGTGGGACCAGATTGGGTTGGGATATCTGATCAGCATGGACGGGTTGGACCGAAGGGTCTGTTTCTGTGCTATACATCTCTTTGATTCTATGACTCTATAACTTGATTGAGTTATGTTGAAGAAATAACAAAAAGGATTGATGAGGACAGAGCAGAAGACATGATCTATATGGACTTCAGTGAGGTGTTCAACAAGGTTCCTCATGGAATACAGGGAGAACTAGCCATTTGGATATAGAACTGGCTCAAAGGTAGAAGACAGATGGTGGAGGTGGAGGGTTGTTTTTCAGACTGGAGGCCTGTGACCAGTGGCGTACCACAAGGATCGATGATGGGCCCACTGCTTTTCATCATTTATTTACATCATTTGGGTGTGAACATCAGAGGTATCATTAGTAAGTTTGCAGATGACACCAAAATTGGAGATGTAATGGACAGCAAAGAAGGTTACCTCAGATTACAATGGGATCTTGATCAGATCAGCCAATGGGCTGAGAAGTGGCAGATGGAGTTTAAGTTAGATAAATGTGAGGTGCTGCATTTTGGAAAAGCAAATCAGAGCATCACTTATACACTTAATGATAAAGTCCGAAGGAGTGTTGCTGAACAAAGAGACCTTGAAGTGCAGGTTCATAGCTCCTTCAAAGTAGAGTTGCAGGTAGGTAGGATAGTGAAGAAGGTGCTTGGTATGCTTTCTTTCATTGGTCACGGCATTGAGTTTCGGAGTTAGGAGGTTATGTACAGGACATTGGTTAGGCCACTGTTGGAATATTGTGTGCAATTCTGGTCTCCTTCCTATCGGAAAGATGTGAAACTTGAAAGGGTTCAGAAAAGATTTACAAGGATGTTGCCAGGGTTGGAGGATTTGAGCTGTGGGGAGAGGCTGAATAAGCTAGGGCTATTTTCCCAGAAGTGTCAGAGGCTGTGGGGTGATCTTAGAGAGGTTCATAAAATCATGAGGGGTATGGATTGGTTAAATAGACAAAGTCTTTTCCCTGGGATCGGGGAGTCCAGAACTTGAGGGCATAGGTTTAGGGAGAGAGGGAAAAGATATAAAAGGGACCTAAGGGGCAACTTTTTCACACAGAGGGTGGTGCATGTATGAAATGGGCTGTCAGAGGAAGTTGTGGAGGTTGGTACAATTGCAACATTTAAAAATATCTGGATGAGTATATGAATGGGAAAGGTTTAGAGTAATATGGGCCAAGTGCTGGCACAGGGGACCAGATTAATTTTGGATATCTCGTCAGCATGGGTGACTTGAACTGAAAGGTCTGTTTCTGTGCTGTACATCTCTCTGACTCTAAATGCTGACAAATGGGACTTAGATCAGTTTAGGATATCTGGTCTGCATGGAAGAGTTGAACTGTTGGGTCTGTCTCTGTGCTGTACGATTCTATGAATCTACCTTCTGTACAATTTCCTCTAATTATTACAGTGTTTTTAAACTTTGTTCTCGTTGTTTAATCCATTCATCACAAATTAAACACAATGAGTTGGCCTCTTTTGGGTCAGTGGTGATTTCCCAGAATGCCCTGTTTCAGGTCCCAGCTGCCCCAAAGGGGTCACAATATATCTGCACAACGTGATTCAAAAATATCTCCAGATCATGAATGGACCGTGACAGTCAAATGTTCTCTTTCATGTCCCTCATGTTCTCAATTTATTAGTTATCGCACTGTTTGCTGATTGGCTAATAACTAAACATGCTGAAAATGTGTTGCTGGAAAAGCGCAGCAGGTCAGTCGAGGTTTTGGGCATGAGCCCTTCTTCAGGAATCATGCCCGAAATGTCGATTCTCCTGCTCCTTGGATGCTGCCTGACCTGCTGCGCTTTTCCAGCAACAGATTTTCAGCTCTGATCTCCAGCATCTGCAGTCCTCACTTTCTCCTAATAACTAAACATGATTAATGTTAATGATCATTCCATCAATTTCTTCATTTTTAAAATATTTCTTCATTCCAAGCATTGTTTACTTTGCAAATATTTTCTGTTTTAATGACAACAAGTAATAGATTCCAGTGCTACACTTGATATGCTGCTTTCAAACACATTCCCAGTTAATTCTAGTAACATGGGAGTTCAGAGGGAGAGTGGGCAAGTCAGCCCTTTGAGTCCACTCCACCATTTAACATGATCATGGCTGATCTTATCCTGGTCTCACCTCCACCTTCCTGCCTGCTCCCATCCCCCATTATCCTGCTTTCCATCAGAAACGTAGCCATTTCTGTCCTGAATTTGTTGATTGGTTCTGCCCCGCTCTGGGTCAGTGAGTTCCACAGATTCACAACCCTCTGAAAGGGGTAGGTAATTCTCATCTCAGTTTTGAACCGACCTCCTCTCTCTGTACATCTATCATCTATTGTTCGAGACTGTCCCACAAGGGGAACGTCTGTTTGACATCGACCTTATCAATCCCCTTGAGCATTTTATATTCCTCAATCAGATCCTTCTTCATTCTTCTTGTCTCCAGTGAGTCCAGACCCAAGCTATACAATTGCTTCTCGTACAATAACCCTTTCATCCCTGGAACAGCCTGGTGAACCTCGTCTGAACTGCCTGCAATGTCACCACATCCTCCCTTAGGTAAGGAGACCACAACTGGACATCATTCTCCAGGTGTGGTCTCAGCAACACCTTATATGATTGTAACAACACTTCTTTGCAATAAATGCCAGTATTCCATTTGCCTTTCTTATTATGTGTTGCAGATATTGGCTGGCATACTGGTCTAGGTCAATGTGTTTGTTGATGGCATCTGTAGTGGGTGCCATGCCTCTCGGAGTCTCTGGCTGTCCTCTGTTTAGTTTGTCCTATGATCGTCGTATTGACTTAGTCGAATTTGTGGTCCCTGTAATCAGTGTATATGGCTACTAGGGACAGCTGGTCATGGTGTTTAGCAGTTAGTTGGTGTTCGTGGATGCAGATTGCTCGTTGTGTGCCTGTTTCTTCTATATGGTGTTTCATGCAGTCTTTGCATGGAATCTTGTAAATGACCTTAGTCTTGCACACAATGGGTATAGGGTCTTTTGTCCTGGTGAGGTGTCTGAGCGTGCCTGTCAGTTTGTGGACTGTCATGGATCCTAGTGATCAGAGACATCTGGCTGTCAGTTCCAAGATATTTTTTACATGAAGTCGAGTGGTTAGTGTGCTGGGTTGTGGCATGTTAAGGAAACAGGATTAAGGAAAATCCCAAAGCCTTTTATTCATATGTAAGGAGCAAGAGGGTAACTAGAGAAAGGGTTGGCTCACTCAAAGACAAAGGAGGAAAGTTATGCTTGGAGTCAAAGAAAATAGGTGAGATTCTTAACGAGTACTTTCCATCGGTATTCACCAAGGAAAGGGACACGACAGATGTTGAGGTTAGGGATAGATCTTTGATAACTCTAGGTCAAGTTGGCATAAGAAAGAAGGGCATGTTGGGTATTCTAAAAGGCATTAAGGTAGACAAGTCCCCATGTCTAGATGGGATCTATCCCAGGTTACTGAGGAAAGTGAGAGAGGAAATAGCTGGAGCCTTAACAGATATCTTTGCAGCATCCTTAAACACCGGTGAGGCCCGGAAGACTGGAGAATTGCTAGTGTTTTCCCCTTGTTTAAGAATGGTAACAGGGATAATCCAGGCAATTATAGACTGGTGAGCCTGACGTCAGTTGTAGGGAAGCTGCCAGAGAAGATTCTGAGGGACTGGATCTATTCCCATTTGAAAGAAAAATGGGCTTATCAGTGATAGGCAACATTATTTTGTGCAGGGAAGGTCATGTCTTACAAACCTAATAGAATTCTTTGAGGAATTGACAAATTTGATTGATTAGGGAAGGGCTGTAGATGTCATATACATGGGCTTCAGCAAAGCATTTGCTAAGCTTCCCCATGGTAGACTGATGGAGAAGGTGAAGTCACATGGAGTCCAGGGTGTACTAGCTAGATGGATAGAGAACTGGCTGGGCAACAGGAGACAGAGAGTAGCAGTGGAAGGGAGTTTCTCAAAATGTAGACCTGTGACAAGTGGTGTGCCACAGGGATCCGTGCTAGGACCACAATTGTTTGTAATATGTATAAATGATTTGGAGGAAGGTATAGGTGACCTGATTAACAAGTTTGCAGATGCCACTAAGATTGGTGGAGTAGAAGAAGGGCACTGTCAGAGAATGCAGCAGAATATAGATAGATTGGGAAGTTGGGCAGAGAAATGGCAGGTGGAGTTCAATCCGAGCAAATGCGAAGTGATGCATTTTGGAAGGTCCAATTCAAGAGTGAACTATACTGTAGGAGGAAAGGTCCTGAGGATATTGATGTACAGAGAGATCTGGGTGTTCAAGCCCAATTGTTCCCTGAAGGTGACAATGCAGATCAGTAGAGTGGTCCAGAATGCTTTCTTTCATTGGACGGGGTATTGAGTACAAGGGTTGGCAGATCATGTTACAGTTATAGAAGTCTTTGGTTCAGCCACATTTGGAATGCTCTGTGCAGTTCTGATCACCACATTACCAAAAGGATGTGGATGCTTTGGAGACGGTGCACAGGAGGGTCAGCAGGATGTTGCCTGGTATGAAGGGCATGAGCTATGAAGAGAGGTTGAGTAGATTAGGATTATTTTCATGAGAAAGACAGAGGTTGAGGGAGAACCTGATTGAGGTCTACAAAATTATTAAAGATTGATTTTTCCCAGGGTGGACAGTAAGAAGCTTTTTCCCAGAGTCGGGGACTCAATTACTAAGGGTCATGAGTTCAAAGTGAGAGGGGAAACGTTGAGGGGAGATATAATTTGAAAGTTCTTTACACAGAGGGTGGTGGGGACATTGTCAGCAGAGCTGGTAGGGGCAGGCATTAGAGCGTCATTTAAGATGTATCGAGACAGATACATGAATGGGCAAGGAGTAGAGGGATACAGATGCTTCAAAAATAGGCGGCAGTTTAGATGGAGGATCTGGTTCGGACAGGCTTGGAAGGCTGAAGGGCCTGTTCCTGTGCCGTAATCTTCTTTGTTCTTTGTATATCCTGGTCACGTTGCTTGTCTGTTAGGCATCTGCGGATGAAGTTGCAGGGATATCCGTCCTTGGTGAAAAGGTGTTCTTCTTCTTCCCTTCGTCGGCCGGGAGAGCTGCAGTGTGTTGTAGCCCTTTTGAACAGGGGCCTCATGCAGCTTCCCTTGTGTGTGTTTGGGTGGTTGCTGTAGTAGTTCAGGACGTGGTCCATGTGTGTGGCCTTTCTGTACACTGTTGTGGTACATTCACCGCTCTGTGTTCTTTCTACCGTCACATCCAGGAATGTAAACTTGATCCCTGTGAGCATGGTATGGATAATGCAGTGTGTGTTCTCAATCTCTGTTCTCTTAATAAATACAAAAATGTCATCCACTTATCTGATTCAGAGATTGGTTCAGATTTATAGGAGAGCTGTTTGCTCTACTCTTTGCATCACTTGTTTGTGCTCTGAGCCCAAAGATGGGTGAGCCCACAGGTGTCCCGTTGATCTGCTCACATCCAGAATAACCTCGATTATCTCAACAAGACGGGCGAGGAGTATGTGTCGGGTAACTGATCTGATCGTATGCAAGCAGTAATTTATGATTGCTGATTATCTGAACATTCCTCTGTTATCCGGCAATGCTGAGTTGCCTCATGCCATTTTTATGGGACCTCAAGATCTTTGGATAATTTGGATAATTGACGTCCAGATAACGGAGATTGTTCTGTATTTGGTTGTTAAATGGGAAGTGTGTCCTCAAGCACAGGTCTGGTAGTGTGACTCTGCAGTCCTTGTTGGGAGGTTCCCTGTCGTGTCGCCTGTTCTGTTTGTCCTGGAGGTTGGCTATTGTCTCTCTGGCTGGAGTTTTGTCAATTGAAGTGAACAGTGTTGTTCCATCAAATGAGACCGTTGCTTCATCCTTATCTCTGTTTATGTTCTTGACGTTGTCTAGGAATCCCTGTGATGATTGTATGGAGTGTTTGGATCCGTTGAGAAGATGGTTCCATTTTTGTTGGAGTTCTTTTGCGACACACAGAAAGAGAACGGCACTCCAAAACAAAATGACTAACCAACAGCAGAGAAGACAACATGACAGACCCTTGGGTACGATTCCATGCAAAGACTGTATGAAACACTGTACAGGACAAACAGGCAGACAGCTAGCAATCAGCATCCACGAACACCAACTAACCACTAAACACCACAACCAGCTGTCCCTGATAGCCCCACACACCGATGACAGGGACCACAAATTCAACTGGGACACCACAACGATCATAGGACAAGCTAAACAGAGGACAGCCAGAGAATTTCTAGAGGCAAGACACTCATCCACTGACTCCATCCACAAACACAGTGACCCAGACCCAATGTACCAGCCACTAAAACGAACAATCAGAACTGGCAACTGGATGCAGCAGGAACGGAACTAAATAAATTCCTGAGGACACAGCAGAGCAGCACTTCACAGGAGGCTCCACAGCACTGAAGGTATCACCTAGACCGGGACAAACCATCTACAAATCAACTTCCCAGCTCGGTGAACACACCCATAACCACGGGGTAAAAACAATGACTGCAGATGCTGGAAACCAGATTCTGGATTGGTGGTGCTAGAAGAGCACAGCATTTCAGGCAGCATCCAAGGAGCTTCGAAATCGACGTTTCGGGCATGGCAACTGGCACCCGAGCTACAAATCTTTACACAAACCTTGATTGACTCTGTTTATCTCTCAACGGATGCTGCCTGGCCAGCTTTGAATTTCCAACATTTTCTGTTTAAATTTCAGATTTCCAGCCTCCTGCAACATTTTTCTATACTGTGATATGCTGCAGGGTACCTGCAAGATGTTACTGCACAGAGCCAGCATTGAAGAAACAGAGATGCTCACATAACAGGAAAAAGCAAGTTGTGTGACATTGTCTGGTGGGAGGGCTCCCATCACTGAGTGGCACAAAATGGCTGCCGACTGCCCATGGTAAATTTTTTTTTATTTCAAAAATGTACTTTATTCATAAAATAATTGGATGGTCTGTACAGTTGGTAATGCCATACATATGTAAACATGTACATACAGAGATCAGAATTTATCATTTTTATACAGGTCTGTACATTTTTCCATCATATGCCCATCTAATCAGCTGAGGCGTCAGCAGAGCCCAAATGACTGCGCAGGCCCCCTGTTCTTCATGAAGCAGGCAGATGTTACACGGTGGTCTTTCCCCACCGCGCCTTGGCGGCAGCTGCCCCAAGCTTCAGCGCGTCCCTCAATACGTAGTCCTGGACCTTGGAATGTGCAAGTCTGCAACACTCAGTCGGGGTCAACTCCTTCAGCTGGAAGATCAGCAGGTTTCGAACCACCCAGAGAGCGTCCTTCACCGAGTTGATGATCCTCCAGGCACAGTTGATGTCCGTCTCCGTGTGCGTCCCGGGGAACAGGCCGTAGAGCTCGGAGTCCCACGTCACGGCGCTGCTCGGGACGAACCTCGACAAACACCACTGCATTCCTCTCCAGACGTCTTATGCGTTGGCACATTCCAGAAGGAGGTGTGTGACAGTCTCGTCCCCCCCGCAGCCACTTCGAGGGCAGCGGGCGGTGCGGCTGAGAGTCCGGGCGTGCATAAAGGATCTCACAGGCAGAGCCCTTCTCACCACCAGCCAAGCCATGTCTTGGTGCTTGTTGGAAAGTTCTGGCGATGAGGCATTCTGCCAAATGGCTTTGACAGTCTGCTCAGGGAACCGCTCGATAGGATCCGCCCTCTCCTTTTCCCGAAGGGTCTCAAGGACACTACGTGCTGACCACTTCCTGATGGACTTGTGGTCAAAGGTGTTTTCTTCATAAACTTCTCCATGAAGGACAGGTGATACGGAACGGTCCAACTACTCGGAGCGTTCCGCGGCAGCGAGGCCAGGCCCATCCTTCGCAACACCGGGGACAGGTAGAACCTCAGTACGTAGTGACACTTGGTGTTTGCGTACCGGGGATCCACACACAGCTTGATGCAGCCACACACAAAGGTGGCCATCAGGGTGAGGGTGGCATTGGGTGTATTTTTTCCCCCGTTGCCCAGATCTTTATACAGTGAATCCCATCGGACCCGGTCCATCTTTGACCGCCATATAAACTGGAAGACAGCCCGGGTGACTGCAGCGGCACAGGTTCTGGGAATAGGCCAGACCTGTGCCACGTATAACAGCAATGACAGTGCCTCACACCTGATGACCAGGTTTTTTCCCGCGATGCAGAGCGACTGTAGCTTCCATCTGCCCAGTTTCTGCCTCACTTTGCTGATACGCTCCTCCCAAGACTTGGCGCACGCCCCAGCCCCTACAAACCAAATACCCAGCACCTTCAGGTGGTCGGTCCTGATGGTGAAGGGAATCGAGGATTGGTCGGCCTAGTTCCCGAAGAGCATGGCCTCGCTCTTGCCTCGGCTTACCTTGGCCCCCGAGGCCCGTTCGAACTGGTCACAAATGTACATGATTCTGCACACGGACAGCGGATCCGAGCAGAAAACGGCGACGTCATCCATGTACAGGGAGGCCTTAACCTGCAGGCCCCCGCTGCCAGGAATAGTCACCCCTCTCAGGCTCGCAACCTTCCTGATGGACTCGGCAAATGGCTCTATGCAGCACACAAATAAGGCAGGAGAGAGGGGGCAGCCCTGCCTGACTCCAGATCTGACTGGGAAGCTATCTGATTCCCACCCGTTGATTGAGACTGCACTGACAATGTTGGTGTTGAGCAGTCTGATCCAATTGCAGATTCCCTCCCCAAAGCCCATTTTGGAGAGAACATCTCTCACATACCTGTGTGATATCCTGTCAAAGGCTTTCTCCTGGTCCAGGCTGATCAGGCAGGTGTCCAACCCTCTGTCCTGCACGTAGGCGATCGTATCCCTGAGGAGTGTGAGACTCTCAGCGATCTTCCTGCCCGGCACAGCACAGGTTTGGTCAGGGTGAATCACCGACCCCAGAGCAGACCTGACCCGGTTGGCGATTACCTTTGACAGAATTTTGTAATCTGCATTCAACAGTGAGATTGGTCTCCAATTTTTGAGTTCCTCCCTCTCCCCCTTCCGCTTGTAGATGAGGGTGATGATGCCTTTCCTCATGGATTCACTCATGGTACCTGCCCAAAGCATACTGACATACACCTCCAGCAGGTCCTGGCCAATCAAGTCCCACAGAGCGGAATAGAGCTCGACCGGTAAGCCGTCGCTTCCGGGAGTTTTATTCTTTTTGAAGGACTCGAGGGCCTTGGTCAGCTCGTCCAGAGATAGCGGCTGGTCCAGCCTCTCCCATGTTCTGTCGTCTAAGACCTCCGTGATAGAGGACAGGAATGACTGGGAGGCCGCGCTGTCGGGCGGCTTTGCGTCATACAGACTGGCATAGAAGGATTTACTGATCCTCATGACGTCAGCCTGAGATGACGTTAGCGATCCATCTTCTTCCTTCAGGCTGCTGAGCACAGAGCTCTCTTTGTGCACCTTCTGGAAGAAGAAACGTGAGCATGTCTCGTCCTGCTCCACCGAGCAGACCCTGGACCGGAAGATTATCTTGGAGCCCTCCGAGGCAAAGAGCGAGGCTTGCTGGCCCTTCACCTCCTTGAGGTCCTCCGTGACATCCACCCCTATCGTCTGCAGCAGGAACAGGTTCTGCATACTTTCCTGGAGCTGGGACAGTTTTCCCCACCCCTCTCTCGCCTCCTGAACACCTTTGAGGATGAAGAACCTCTTGATGTTCCCTTTTACTGTTTCCCACCAGTCCGCTGGGGACTCAAAGAGGGGCTTCACGGTTCTCCATCCTGCGTAGTCCCTCTTGAGCTCCTCAATGTTTCCCGGGGTCAACAGCTTTGTGTTCAGCTTCCACGTTCCCTTACCAGCCCGCTGCTCGTCCTGTAGGTGACAGTCGGCCAGCAGGAGGCAGTGGTCAGAGAAGAACACCGGCTTGACGTCGGTGGATCTGACCGAGAGCGTTCGGGGTTAATGCAGCAGGACATGGCTGACAGTAGTTACAGCACTTAGGAAAATGTTTGCTTCACGTAGCCTTCACATGGAGGACAATAGTAACTCTGTATAATCAAAGTTACTGACTGAGAGAGAAGATGCAGCTGCAGTTGCTTCCTTAGATAAGAACATTTCACACTAATTAGCTGTTTCTCTTGAATTATTTAATCAATCTGTTACAATATTAAGAGTAGGTTTTAGTTCAGATTCTTCAGATAATCATGAATATAGATTCTGAAGTAATTGTGAATCTACATATATATTAAAAAAACACTAAAAGAATTAGAGAAAAAGATTCAAACCGGTTTCACACAGTAAAAGCAGCCCCCCTCCCCCCATCACGACAGGAATGAATACAGAGATCAGCAGACAATGGAATGTGCACTGAATGAATACCTTAAGACAGAACTTGTCAGCTGAAGAATTCTAACATTAGGTATAACTACATAACTTTGTTGGGACAAACCAAAAATTGATATTCGTTTGTATTTCCTGTGATGAGAAATGTGAAAGCTTCCTGATGTGATAAGCAAGTATCCAGTAAATTGGCAGTTAACATGGTGCAGCTGGGAGATGTCACTGGAGTACAGTATTTTTTTATTTCAAAAATATACTTTATTCATAAAATACTTTGATGATCTGTTCAACTGGACATGCCATACATATGTAAACATTCCATTTGTAATCATTCCTATTTACAGGTCTGTACGATTACATTTTTAGCTGAGGCGTCAGCAGAGTCACTGGAATACAGTATCCATTGTGAAATACCTCAAGTAGAAAGGCTGGGTAAACATCATGACGGACTCGGGTTGGACTACAAACCTGTCCATCTCTTACACTGAGGTAAGCTTGAACTGTGTAAGATGCTGTACAGAGAGCCAATTACAGAGGGATAACTCAGCATCATTGACAAATTGTAATTGGTGGGGGAGGGGGGTCCTGCACACTCTCTGCTTAAACTGTATATGTTCAGACATTCTGAAACTTTTTGTGTGCCTTTTTGCAATGCTGTAACTGAAGCTCTTGATCACATTAAATGTTACCTGACTCGGCCCCATCACTCAGACTCACACAGGTAAAAAACAATGACTGCAGATACTGGAAACCATATTCTGGATTAGTGGTGCTGGAAGAGCACAGCAGTTCAGGCAGCATCCAAGGAGCAGCGGAATTGATGTTTTGGGTAAAAGCCCTTCATCAGGAATAAGGGCAGTGAGCCTGAAGCGTGGAAAGATAAGCTAGAGGAGGGTGGGGGTGGGGTGAAAGTAGCATAGAGTACAATAGGTGAGTGGGGGAGGGGATGAAGGTGATAGGTCAGGGAGGAGAGGGTGGAGTGGATAGGTGGAAAAGGAGATAGGCAGGTAGGACAAGTCATGGGGACAGTGCTGAGCTGGAAGTTTGGAACTAGGGTGAGGTGGGGGAAGGGGAAATGAGGAAACTGTTGAAGTCCACATTGATGCCCTGGGGTTGAAGTGTTCTGAGGCGGAAGATGAGGCATTCTTCCTCCAGGCGTCTGGTGGTGAGGGAGCGGCAGTGAAGGAGGCCCAGGACCTCCATGTCCTCGGCAGAGTGGGAGGGGGAGTTGAAATGTTGGGCCATGGGGCGGTGTGGTTGATTGGTGCGGGTGTCCCAGAGATGTTTCCTAAAGCGCTCTGCTAGGAGGCGTCCAGTCTCCCCAATGTAGAGGAGACCACATCAGGAGCAACGGATACAACCAACTACCTATTCTAATCCCATTACCAGCACTTGACCCTGAGCCTTGTCTGCCTTGACATCACAAGTGCACGTCTATATAGTTGGTCATCGTTATGAGTGTTTCTATCTGCCATTTCAGGCAGTGAGTTTCAGATTCCCCTCACCATCTCAGTGAAAACATCTTTCTTCACATCTTTTCTAAACCTCCCACCCCCATGCCTGGTTATTGATCCCTACAATGGGAAATGTTTCTGTCTGTCTACCCTATTGATGCCCCTCAACATTTTATATATCTCAATCATCTCCTGCTCATCCACTCCAAACAAAACAAATTCAATCTGTCCAGTCTGTCTTCATAACTAAAACTCTCTCGACCCGATAACATTCTGGTAAATCTCGCTTGCAGCCTCTCCAGGGGAATGTGGGTTCCAGAACTGCTGTGATCGAACCTGTGATTCCCTGATGTCCTTTAGGGAGGGAAACTGCTCTCCATACCTGGTCTGGCCTACATGTGACTCCTGACCCACAGCAATGTGGCTGACTCTAAATGACCACTGGACAATTACGAATGGTCAATAACCGCTGGCCTAGTCAGCAATGTCGTCTTCCTGTGAATGATTATAAATAAACCCAACTTTTGAAATAGATCCAGTTTACTTTTCTAGTTCTGAAACTCTGTGCCTTGGCTAATAAAGTCTGGTATCCCATATGCCTTCTTAATCACGATCTATCTATGCTGACACATTATGGGACCAGTGTACAGGGACATCAGGCTCCCTCTGATCCTTGCTGTTTCCTGGGGTCCTACTGTTCATCACGTGTTCCCTTGTCTTGTTTATCCTTCCCAGGTACAACACATTCATCTGGATTGAATTCCACTTGCCACTGACCAGCCCATCTGTACCCTCCTGTAACCTAAAGCTATCCTCCTCACTGTTTACTACCCCACCAATCTTTGTATTGTCTGTGACCAAACTGATCAACTGTTCGACATTCAAGTCTCAATCAATTATATAAACCACAAACTGCAAGTGAGATGGGCTGGCCTGGCATTGATCTGAATGCAAGGACTGATCCCATGCAAGGACTGCACAAAACACTACATGGGACAAACAGGAAGACAGCTAACGGTCCGCATCCACGAACATCAACTAGCCACGAAACGACACGACCAGCTATCCTTAGTAGCCACACACGCGGATGGCAAGCAACATGAATTTGACTGGGACAACACTACTATTATAGGACAAGCCAAACAGAGAACAGCCAGGGAATTCCTAGAGGCATGGCACTCATCCACAGATTCAGTCAATAAGCACATCAACCTGGATCCAATATACCGACCACTGCAACGGACAGCTGGAACTGACAACTGCAAGCGGCAGATTCAAACCACTATAAATGCCGGAGGAAAGATCACAGAAGCGCTTCACAGGAGGCTCCCAAGCACTGAGGATGTTACCTGGACAGGGGACGAAACGTCTGCAACACAAATTCCCAGCTCGGCGAACAGAACCACAACATTGATCTGAATTGCCTGGTGGGCAGTTGAAAGTCACCCACATTGTGAATGGAGTGTAAATGGAGTGGAAATGGAGTCACTTGGTGGCAGGAACAGCTCGTTTCCTTCTCTGAAGGGAATTAATCAATGAAATGGGGTTTTCTGACAATCGACAATGGTTTCAGAGTCATCATTATACACATAATGTCAATTTTTTTTATTGATTTCAACTTCTACCTTTGCCACAGTTGGATTCAAACTGAGGTCCCCAGAGCATTATATGGTCTTTGGTATTATTACAGTCTGATGATAATACCACAACATCTCCTCCAGTAGTCCCCAGCATCACAGATATCAAACTTCAGTCAATTCAATTCATTCCATGCAATGGCAAGGAACAGTTGGAAGCCCTGGATACTCCAAAGGCTATCAGTCCTGACAACATTTTGGTAATTGTGCTGAAGACCTGTGTTCCAGAACTACTGGCATTTACCCCAAAACATGGAAAATTGCCGCGGTATCTCCTGTACAGAAAAGCGGGAGAAATCCAACCTGGCCAATTACGCCCTCTCCCCATCAGTCTCCTCTCAATCACCAGTGAAGTAACAGAAGGTGTTATCAACAATGACAACAAGCAGCAGCTGCTCAGCAATACCCAGTTTAGGTTCCACCAGGGCCACTCAGCTCCTGACCTTATACAGCCTTGGGCCAAACATGGACAAAAAAGCTGAAATCCAAAAGGTGAGGTGAGGTGAGAGTGACCGTCCTTGAACATCGAGGCTGCATTCCGATGATTGATGCACCAGGGAGCCCTGGGAAAACTGGAATTAATGGGTACTGGGAAAAACTCTCCACTGGTTCGAGTCATACCTGGCTCAGAGGAAGATGGTTGGGGCTGTTAGAGGTCAGTCATCTCAGCTTCAGGTCATCTCTGTAGGAGTTCCTCGAGGGACTGTCCAAGGCCCAACCATCTTCCTCTGACCTTCTCTCCATCATATTAGAAATGTGATGGTCACTGATGATGACACAATGTTCATTACTGTTCGTCAGTCCTCAGATACTGAAACAGTCCACATTCAAATGGAACAAAGGGGTGGATGATATCCAGGCCTGGGCTGACAAGTGGTAACGTGTGCACCCCACAAATGCCAGGCAATAGAGGACAATCTGATCACCCCCTCTCAAAATGTAATGGTGTTACCGTCACTGAATCCCCCACTGTCAACATCCTTGGGGTTACCATTGATCAGAAACTGAACTGGACTTGCCACCTGCAGGTCAGAGGCCAGGAGTACTGAGGCGAGTAACTCACTTCCTAACATCCCAAAGCCTGTTCACTATCTACACGGCACAAGTCAGGAGTGTGCTGGAATACTCCCCTCTTGCCTGGATGGGTGCAGCTCCAACAACACTCAAGGAGCTTGACACCATCCAGGAGGAAGCAGTGCACTCACTCCCTCCACCATCCCCTGCTAACTAGCAGCAGTTTGAACTATCGACATGATGCACTGCAGAAATTCACCAAACCTCCTTCGACAGTGCATTCCAAACCCACAGCCACTTCCACCAAGAAGGACAAGGGCAATAGATACTTGAGAGCATCACCAGCTGCAAGTTCCCCTCCAAGCCACTCGCTCTCCTGACTTGGAAAGATATTGCCGATCCTTCACTGTGTCAAATCCTGGAACTGCCTCCCGAATGGCATTGTGGGTAAATGGACAGCATGTGGACTACATCGGTTCAAGAAAGCAGCTCACCATCACCTGCTCAAAGGCAACCAGGGGCAGGCAATAAATGTTGGCCAACCAATGATCGCTACATCCAGGGAATGAATTCAAACAAAAGGACCAGGTTAGTGATAGACCGGGTGTGTCCCAGGTTACTGACCCAGGTTAGTGATAGACCAGGTATATCCCAGTTTACTGACCCAGGTTAGTGATAGACCGAGTGTGTCCCAGGTTACTGACTCAGGTTAGTGATAGACCGGGGTGTGTCCCAGGTTACTAACTCAGGTTAGTGATAGACCGGGGTGTGTCCCAGGCTACTGACCCAGGTTAGTGATAGACCGGGTGTGTCCCAGGTTACTGACTCAGGTTAGTGATAGACCGGGTGTGTCCCAGGTTACTGATCCCAGTTAGTGATAGACCGAGTGTGTCCCAGGTTACTGACTCAGGTTAGTGATAGACCAGGTGTGTCCCAGGTTACTGACCCAGGTTAGTGATAGACCAGGTGTGTCCCAGGTTACTGAGCTAGGTTAGTGATAGACCAGGCATATCCCAGTTTACTGATCCCAGTTAGTGATAGACCGAGTGTGTCCCAGGTTACTGACCCAGGTTAGTGATAGACCGGGTGTGTCCCAGGTTACTGATCCAGGTTAGTGATAGACCGAGTGTGTCCCAGGTTACTGACCCAGGTTAGTGATAGACCGGGTGTGTCCCAGTTTACTGATCCCAGTTAGTGATAGACCGGGTGTATCCCAGGTTACTGATCCAGGTTAGTGATAGGCCTGGTGTGTTCCAGGTTACTGATCCAGGTTAGTATTAGACTGGGTGGGCCCTAGGTTACTGAACCAGGTTAGTGATAGACTGGAGAAAGTGAGGACTGCAGATGCTGGAGACCAGACATGAAAAATGTGGTGCTTTCCCGAAGGAGGGCTTATGCCCGAAACTTCGATTCTCCTGCTCCTCGGATGTTGCCTGGCCTGCTGTGTTTTTCCAGCACCACATTTTTCAACTAGTAATAGACTGGGTGTGTCCCAGGTTACTGAGCCAGGTTAGTGATAGACTGGTGTGTACCAGGTTACTGACCCAAGTTAATGATAGACCTGATGTGTTCCAGGTTACTGACCCAGGTTAGCGATAGACCGGGTGTGTCCCATGTTACTGACCCAGGTTAGTGATAGACCGGGTGTGTCCCAGGTTACTGACCCAGGTTAATGATAGACCGGGTGTGTCCCAGGTTACTGAGCCAGGTTAGTGATAGACCGGGTGTGTCCCAGGTTACTGACCCAGGTTAGTGATAGACCAGGGGTGACCCAGGTTACTGACCCAGGTTAATGATAGACCAGGTGTGTCCCAGGTTATTGTCAGAATTCCCATGACACCAGGTTAGAGTCCAATCGGTTCATTCGGAATCACTGGTGTTTGGAGCATCAGCCCTTGGTCAGGTGAAGTGAGAGGGAAGCACAGGAAACAGAATTTATGGGCAGAAGGAGAAAGGGCAGAGAGATCAAAACATCATCCAAATGGGTGAGTGCCCTGAGGGTGGGAATTCCAGAATGTTCCCCCAGTGACAGTGATGGAACAGTGATATACTTCCAAATCAGGATGGTGAATGGCTTGTATATGTATATACTGTATATCTGCTCCCCATCTCCTTCCTGATGGAAGTGGCCGTGGGTTTGGAAGGTGCTGTCTGAGGATCTTTGGGGAATTTCTGCAGAGTATCTTGTCGATGGTACACACGCTGCTCCTGAGCATTGATGGTGGAGGGAGTGGATGTGGTGTCAGTTGTCCCACATGGTGTCAAGCTCCTTGAGTGTTGTTGGAGCTGCACCCATCCAGGTAAGAGGGGAATACTCCATCACACTCCTGGCTTGTGCCTTGTAGGTAATGGACAGGTTTTGGAGAGTCAGGAGGTGAGTTACTCACCGCAGTATTCCGAGTCTCTGACCTGTTCTTGTAGCCACTGTGTTTATGTGCTGAGTCCAGTGGTGTTTCTGGGCAATGGTAACCCCAAGGATGTTGGTCCTGGCGGATTCAGGGACGGTAACACCATTGAATTTTAAGGGGAAGTATTTCTAGACAGTTTCCCCCTCTCTGCCTTCTGTCACATTGAATGTACTTCAACAATTTTGTCCCAGTCGGTGAATTATTGGTGCAATATTTCCACCTGCTGGCCGTGTGTGGTACTGCAAACAAAAAATTATCCCGCAGGTGACGCTGATGGTACAGGTCTGCCACCTCCTGGCGACAAACGGAACTGCGGCATTCATTCAGCGTCGATCACATCCAATGGATGGCACTGGCACAAAATCAAAACATTGTGCACGCTGGAAAACTGAAATAAACAAACAAACGCGCTGTAAATACTCAGCATCTGCGGAGAAAGAACTAAACTTAGCGTTTCAGGCCTGTGAACTTTAGCCAGAACTGGGAAAAGGCCAAAGATGTTGCAGATTCTATGTTTGTGGAGCCGCAGGAAAAAATGCGGTGGAGCGATAAGAACAGGAGGCAATGCAGAAGGAAGACAGGGCAGAGGGCGGAAGGCGAAATGGCAAAGTGATGGTGAGAGCAAGACAGAAGGAAATAGCAGTGGGACATGTAAAGGTGCATTTCCATGGCATGTTGATAGGAATCACAGAAACATCGCCAAAACACATCACCCAAAAACAATGGTGTCAGCAATTTGGCAGTAAAATTGTTGAATTTGATGTTGAGTCTGGAAGGTTGTAAATCGAAAGATGGGGTGTTGCTGTCTCTCAAGCTATTGTAAGTATTCATCGGAAAAGTGTAGAACAGAGAAGTTGAAGTGAGGTTGGGGCAATTAAAACCATGTGACTGGAAGTTCAGGGTTATGCCTGTAGATTAGGGAAGTTCCTTATTTGACAAATTGCATTTCGAGAGATAACTTCAAAATCAACGATGACAATGCAATGGCTTGAAAAAAGTTCAGTCAATCCACGGTGTGGGTTTGGAAACGGACAATAGCACCACCAATTGCCCATAGCCGGTAATGCAGGAGAAGAACAAGCCCGTGGAGCCCCCATGTAAGCCAGTAGGTGGTGGTGTTGCTCCATCAAGAATATGATGTGGCCCGAAACCTGCAGCCCATTCTAAAAGATGAAAGACTTAACAGCAATCCAGATTTGTTCAACCTATCGTTTTATTTGCATGACACAGATATTTTGCTATAATTTCTGTTTCTTATGATTCTGCTCCACAGCTACCTGATGAAGGAGGAGCACTCTGAAAGCCACTACTTCTAAATAAACCTGTCAGACTACAACCTGGTGTTGTGTGATTCTCAACTTTGTTCATCAAGAATAGTTTCTGTAAAGCCGAATAAACATGGAGTCTAGTAAGCATGGTGAGGAAGAAACTGCTCACAACTTGTTAGCTAAAGAATTCTAACATAAGATGTGACCATCTAACTTTGTTGGAACTGACATTATAACAATTTGTAAAAAAGCAATATGCTTTTGTGTTTCCTGTAATAAGGAATGTAAAATAGGTGACTATCCAATGAACTGTCATTTAACACGGGGCAGCTGGTAAATATCTGGGCAGGAATGTATTTGAATACAGTGGCCATTGGGAAAAACCCTACTAAGGGAGATGAGAGAGTCTGGGAAACATCATGAGACCTTGGAGGGCTAAAAGCTGACCACAATCCTGTCCACATCTCGCCATGCAGTCAGATCACTCGCTTCATTGGAAATGTACGCAATTAATTAAAATGTGATTAGTTTGTAAATGTTAAAGGCAGTATGAAACAAAGGTGTGAAAATATATGTTTCCTTTGTTCGGGGAAGTGCTCTCTGGATTTTCAGAGGGTTTCCTCCCCTTGGGGTAATTTCAATAAACTCTTTGTTGCTGGAAGTGGACTCCTGGGTGTAGAGTGAATCATTTGGTCATTCCAGCCCCACACAGAGGATTCAGGAAGCAGAGCTTATAGACTGAGACTGTTGCACTGAATTTTGATTCCAAATGATTGGTTTCTGATTGGAAGATGAGGAGCTGATCCTTGATCTGAACTTGAACTTCACATGAACAGTGCACTGACAGGTATGGCAGTGTGAGAGCGTGGGGTAGAATTACACTTGCAGACTGTCAGAGTGACACTTGCAGACTGAACAAAGATATTCTGCTGAGTGATCACCCAGTCACCAATAGCTGAGGTGGTTCCACTTGACAAGAGAAGTAGTAGAGATGGACCATGACACTATCAGCCAGTGAGGTGAACATCTTTGGAAGGGAACCATTGCAGCCAATTCTGCAGGAGAGAATTTCTCACCACTGGGAGAGGCAAGGTTTGATCAGGGATAGTTCTAATGGCTTTGTCAGAGGGAAGTCACGCCGAGGAGGTGACCAAATGTGCAGATGAGAATGCTTTTAAGTTTTCAAACATAAACTCTATTCATAATATACATATAATATCTCGATAAAAAGTATTATATACAGGGCATTGGTTAGGCCACTGTTGGAATATTGTGTGCAATTCTGGTCTCCTTCCTATCGCAAAGATGTCATGAAACTTGAAAGGGTTCAGAAAAGATTTACAAGGATGTTGCCAGAGTTGGAGGGTTTGAGCTACAGAGAGGCTGAACAGGCTGGAGCTATTTTCCATGGAGTGTAAGAGGCTGAGGGGTGACCTTATAGAGGTTTATAAAATTATGAGAGGCATGGATAGGATAAATAGACAAAGTCTCTTCCCTGGGGTCGGGGAGTCCAGAAGTAGAGGGCATAGGTTTAGGGTGAGAGGGGAAAGATATAAAAGAGACCTAAGGGACAATGTTTTTCCCACAGAGTGTGTGGAATGAGCTGCCAGAGACTGTGGTGGAGGCTGGTACAATTGCAACATTTAAAAGGCATTTAGATGGGTCTATGAATAGGAAGGGTTTGGAGGGTTATGGGCCGGGTGCTGGCAGGTGGGACTAGATTGGGTTGGGATATCTGGTCGGCATGGACGGGTTGGACCGAAGGGTCTGTTTCCATGCTGTACATCTCTATGACTCTAACCATATAAATGAAGGCACTGAAGCCGTTCTATTCTGTATCACTTGGGGAAAACAAACAAGCACTGGATCCAAAAACAAACCAAAAACATTTCTTATTCACACAAGACTATATTTACATACGTAGAGCAGAGAACATTAAGGCACAGTACAGGCCCTTCGGCCCTCAATGTTTCACCCACCTGTGAAACCAATCAAAGCTGTTGGAGAAAAACTCTCGGAATGATTTGCGCACACGAGCCTTGAATATTGACATGTTTATTTGTGATATATCGCTGTTAACTATAGAGTAATGGCCAGGCAGAGGGCAAGCTCTAGTCACATCGCGTCCGGACCGAGACAGTGAGAAGGCGTGCAGCGCAAATTCCTTCCATCAGCTCGGGGAGCACAGGAGCTCCCTTTAGTTTTGGTGTCTGTGAACCACACATCATCGGGTTAACAGAAGCTTGCCCAGTGACAGCATTTCTGTGGGTGTCAGGACCGTCGGCAGGAGTGTGGACGGTGCACATGATAACTGCAATGGCAGAGGGCAGGAGGACAGCCTGGAAAAGGTTGCTCAGGAGTCGGCCTCGCTGCCTGGGTTTCCCAGACGCCCCTGTAATAGCGGCCCTGTGCCTCCAGAGGGAGCCCAGCCCATGGCCCACCCGGAAAGCGCCGCGGGGGCCAGTGGCCAGAATCCAAGCTGCCGGCAGAGGGAGCAGTTCAGCTGTTTGTGCGGATGCTGCAGTCGGCAGCGCGGCAGCCTCGGGGATCCCAAAGGGCGGGTATATTGCAGAGCCGGCTGCTCTCTGATGGTCAGGGGGTTGGAGAGACCATCTGTCTGTGAACTAGACCCATATCTGGGTGTCGGGGGGGGTGGTCTCAGAGAGATCAGGGCGAGCGGACAACATGCAGACAGTCATGTTCCTCTGTCAGGGAATCCTCAGCAGCAGGGAGCAGCTGGGGCTAACGCTGGGGCGTGTCACTGTGGGAGATGAGAGTGGGGAAAATACAGGGTGGAAACAGGCCCTTCGGCCCAACACATCCACACCGACCCGCAACCCACCCAGACCCATTCCCCTACATTTCCCCCTTCACCTCACACTACAGACAATTTAGCATGGGCCAATTCCCCTAACCTGCACATGTTGGGATTGTGGGAGGAACCCCACACAGACACAGGGAGAATGTGCAAACTCCACACAGTCAGTCGCCTGAGGCCAGAATTGAACCCTGGTGTCTGGTACTGTAAGGCAACAGTGCTAACCACTGAATGTGGAACAGATACTGTGCATGGATAATCCAACACGATGGGGCTGGCCTTTCCCACCATTACAGCCAGAATGCCTCACGGAGAGGTACATCGATTTCACAGTGATCAGGTATCCAATGGTTACAGTGATTCACCATCCCCAAGTAGGACAACAGTTCAGTGTGTGTAGCAGGGGGAGGGAGGTGGATACTGGCAGTGAGGAGATCAGGAGCCAGCGCTCTCCTACAGTGAGAATTCAAATCCCAAGTAATGGACCATTGCCTGAAACAGTAACATCTTCTCAACTGAGACTGTGTGGCCATCCTGAGCCAGGCAGTGAAGCAGGGTGACAGTGTCCTCCATGCAGGTATCGACCCAGGCAGAGCCTATAAACAAGACACCGCCCCCAGTCGTTCCTGTCCTCTATCACGGAGGTCTTAGACAACAGAACACGGGAGAGGCTGGACCAGCCGCTATCTCTGGACGAGCTGACCAAGGCCCTCGAGTCCTTCGAAAAGAATAAAACTCCCGGAAGTGACGGCTTACCGGTCAAGCTCTATTCCGCTCTGTGGGACTTGATTGGCCAGGACCTGCCAGAGGTGTATGTCAGTATGCTTCGGGCAGGTACCATGAGTGAATCCATGAGGAAAGGCATCATCACCCTCGTCTACAAGCGGAAGGTGGAGAGGGAGGAACTCAAAAATTGGAGACCAATCTCACTGTTGAATGCAGATTACAAAATTCTGTCAGAGGTAATCGCCAACCGGGTCAGGTCTGCTCTGGGGTCAGTGATTCACCCTGACCAATCCTGTGCTGTGCCGGGCAGGAAGATCGCTGAGAGTCTCGCACTCCTCAGGGATACGATCGCCTACGTGCAGGACAGAGGGTTGGACACCTGCCTGATCAGCCTGGACCAGGAGAAAGCCTTTGACAGGATATCACACAGGTATATGAGAGATGTTCTCTCCAAAATGGGCTTTGGGGAGGGAATCTGCAATTGGATCAGACTGCTCTACACCAACATTGTCAGTGCAGTCTCAATCAATGGGTGGGAATCAGATAGCTTCCCAGTCAGATCTGGAGTCAGGCATGGCTGCCCTCTCTCTCCTGCCTTGTTTGTGTGCTGCATAGAGCCATTTGCCGAGTCCATCAGGAAGGATGCGAGCCTGAGAGGGGTGACTATTCCTGGCAGCGGGGGTCTGCAGGTTAAGGCCTCCCTTTACATGGATGACATCACCATTTTCTGCTCGGATCCGCTGTCCGTGCGCAGACTCATGTGCATTTGTGACCAGTTCGAACGGGCCTCGGGGGCCAAGGTAAACCGAGGCAAGAGCAAGGCCATGCTCTTCAGGAACTGGGCCGACCAATCCTCGATCCCCTTCTCCGTCAGGACCGACCACCTGAAGGTGCTGGGTATTTGGTTCGGGGGGGGCTGGGGAGTGCGCCAAGTCTTGGGAGGAGTGTATCAGCAAAGGGAGGTAGAAACTGGGCAGATGGAAGCTACGGTCGCTCTCCATCGTGGGAAAAAACCTGGTCATCAGGTGTGAGGCACTGTCATTGCTATTATATGTGGCACAGGTCTGGCCTATTCCCAGAACCTGTGCCGCTGCAGTCACCCGGGCCATCTTCCAGTTTATATGGAGGTCAAAGATGGACCGGGTCCGAAGGGACTCACTGTATAAAGATCTGGGCAACGGGGGAAAAAATACACCCAATGCCACCCTCCCCCTGATGGCCACCTTTGTGTGTGGCTGCATCAAGCTGTGCGTGGATCCCCGGTACGCAAACACCAAGTGTCACTACGTACTGAGGTTCTACCTGTCCCCGGTGTTGCGAAGGATGGTCCTGGCCTCGCTGCCGCGGAACGCTCCGAGTAGTTGGACCGTTCCATATCACCTGTCCTTCGTGGAGAAGTTTATGAAGAAAAACACCTTTGACTACAAGTCCATCAGGAAGTGGTCAGCACGTAGTGTCCTTGAGACCCTTCGGGAAAAGGAGAGGGCGGATCCTATCGAGCGGTTCCCTGAGCAGACTGTCAAAGCCATTTGGCAGAATGCCTCATCGCCAGAACTTTCCAACAAGCACCAAGACATGGCTTGGCTGGTGGTGAGAAGGGCTCTGCCTGTGAGATCCTTTATGCACGCCCGGACTCTCAGCCGCACCACACGCTGCCCTCGAAGCGGCTGCGGGGGGGACCAGACTGTCACACACCTCCTTCTGGAATGTGCCGACGCAGAGGAAGTCTGGAGAGGAATGCAGAGGTGTTTGTCGAGGTTCATCCCAAGCAGCGCCGTGATGCGGGACTCCGTGCTCTACGGTCTGTTTCCCGGGACGCACACCGAGACGAACATCAACTGTGCCTGGAGGATCATCAACTCGGTGAAGGACGCTCTCTGGGTGGTCTGAAACCTGCTGATCTTCCAGCTGAAGGAGTTGACCCCGACTGAGTGTTGCAGACTGGCACATTCCATGGTCCAGGACTACGTGTTGAGGGACGCTCTGAAGCTTGGGGCAGCTGCCGCCAAGGCGTGGTGGGGAAAGACCACTGTGTAAAGTCTGCCTGCCTAAAGAAGAACAGGGGGCCCATGCAGTCATTTGGGCTCTGCTGACGCCTCAAGCGAATTATATGGGCATATGATTGAAAAATGTACAGACCTGTATAAAAATGATAAATTCTGATCTCTGTGTGCAAATATTTACGTATCTATGGCATGACCAATTGTGCAGACCATCAAATTATTTTATGAATAAAGTATATTTTTGAAATAAAAATAAAGTTAATTACAGGACAATACCGTTCTGATTACAGTTGATAGTTTGAGATTGTTGAATCAATGCTGTGTGTCCAGCAGTATCTGTCAGGTAAACAATGCCCACAGGAGGTTAGCTAATCTAAAGGCATTGAAACAGTAAGGGGTAGCATCCTGTTGACAATAGTTCCATAGGACAGTGGTCATCCATATGGAATACCCTGGTGCCATTTAGTCTGTGGGGGCATTGTGTCGGCTAGGCTCCTGGGGAGACAGAGAGAGCCTTTGTGGATTCTGGAGGTGCAGTGCCATTCTGAAGTCGAGAATCCCATTGGCGCGTTGTTTAGATAACATATTCCTCCAATTAGGTAATGGCTCAGGTATTGGCTCTTTTACTGTTAGTTCCTGAGTGTAGCTAATTTGAGGTACCAGTGGCATTGTGGGTAGGCCCTCTTTCGCTAGAGCCAAACATATTTTCTGTAAGGAAGTGGTCAATTGGCAAAATGGTATTCCCTTCTCCCACACAGAGACTGTTCTGCCTGGCAACAACTGAGTGATTGGTTCTCAGGTCTCTGGAAAGCCTGAAGCTGGGAACAAATTTCAAAGAGAAAGAGGGGAGTACAGTACTTACTCAGCTCAGGAGTGGTCTCTCTGTTCACTGCAGTCAAAGCATCTGATGAAAAGCAGTTTGAGTATCATGGGGATCAAGGGTTATGGGGAGAATGGGATTGAGAACTTTATCAGACATGACTGAATGGTGGAGCAGACTCGATGGGCTGAATGGCCTAATTTCTGCTCCATGTCTTATGGTCTTATCTTTCCTGCATCAATAGTAAGCTGTGGCTTGTAACTGATAAGTCAGAGGCATTTTTTATGTGGTACCAGCCATCTGCTGCCTCTGCAAGCATTCAGAGTAAGGAGTACTGCAATGTGTTGGCCAGCAGGAAGACTTATACACTTAATGATAAGGTTCTAGGGAGGGTTGCTGATCAAAGAGACCTTGGTCTGCAGGTTCATAGCTCTTTGAAAGTGAAGTCACAGGTAAATAGGATAGTGAAGAAGGCGTTTGGTATGCTTTCCTTTATTGGTCAGAGTATTGAGTACAGGAATTGGGAGGTCATGTTGTGGCTGTACAGGACATTGGTTAGGCCACTGTTGGAATATTGCATGCAATTCTGGTCTCCTTCCTATCGGAAAGATGTTGTGAAACTTGAAAGGGTTCAGAAAAGATTTACAAGGATGTTGCCAGGTTTGGAGGTTTTGAGCTGTAGGGAGAGGCTGAACAGGCTTGGGGCTGTTTTCCCTGGAATGTCGGAGGCTGAGGGTGACCTTGTAGACGTTTACAAAATCAAGATGGGCAGAGCTAGGATAAATAGGCAAAGTCTTTTCCCTGGGGTGGGTGAGTCCAGAAATAAAAGGCATAGGTTTAGGGTGAGAGGGGAAAGATATGAAAGAGACCTAAGGGGCAATTTTTTCACACAGAGGGTGATATGTGTATGGAATGAGCTGCCAGAGGAAGTGGCGGAGGCTGGTTCAATTACAACATTTAAGAGGCATTTGGATGGGTATATGAATAGGATTGATTTGGAGGGAGATGGGCTGGGTGCTGTAAGGTGGGACCAGATTGGGTTGGGATATCTGGTCGGCATGGACAGGTTGGACCGAAGGATCTGTTTCCATGCTGGACATGTCTATGACTCTGTGAGTCTATGAGATCATTTTGACAACAGAATCTGGGAATGAACACTATTGAGCTGTCTTTCCAGTCTTTCCTGTGATCAATCTGTTTTACCCTCTCATTTGTCTGTGGGTGCATGTGTGTGACAGGGGAGTTTCGAAGGGGATTAGAAGTTAGTAATTATATGCCGGTGGAACCAGGTTATAGTCCAAAAGGCTTATTGGGAAGTAAGCTAGTGTTTCCAAATAAACCTGTTGGACTATAACCAAGTGTTGTGTGGTTTCTAACTTGGCCCACCCCAGTCCAACACGGCTCCTCCACATTATGGTTACCTGAAGTTAGAGACTAATTTCTTGTAATAAATATTGATTCTGGTTCAATGCAGAAACCTGGTCTGTGATTTCTATCAGAAATTGGGGCTGTTTTTATCAGAAATCACTGGGGTCGCTGGTGGTTAAGCCTCATTGTTCCCAGTGTCATTAGGAACATTAACAATTTCAAGGAGTATTCCCCTTGAAACTGGGGAATACTCCTTGAAATTGTTAATGTTCCTAATGACACTGGGAACAATGAGGCTTAACCACCAGCGACCCCAGTGATTCAGAACAAGATGTAATGAGTATGAGGTCATCGCGTCTCAGAGATGGACAGCATGGAAACAGACCCTTCAGTCCAACTCCTCCATGCTGACCAGATATCCGAAATTAATCAACTCCCTTTTGTCAGCATTTGACCCAGATCCCTCTGAACACTTTCAAGTTTCACAACATCCTTCCTACAGCAGGGAGACCAGAACTGAACGCAGTATTCCAAAAGGGCCCTAACCAAGGTCCTGTACAACTACAACATGACCTCCAACTCCTATACTGAAGTGAACTGTTAATCTGCGACAGCCCATTTTGCTCTCTGTGATAATTGCGGAATCACAGCTGAAAAGGAAAATAGTTTCTTGTTGGACACCAAAACAGAGCCACTACTTGTTTTGTATATGGGCTAGTCCCAGCCTGGGGCAGACAGTTCTGCAGACCCATCCCTGAGGCTGCTTTGTAAAGGGCTCCGTTGATGCGTTCCAACTGTATCACCCAATGCCTGTCACTGCCCAGAGTGTGGGGCCTGGACTGGTGGCTGGTCGCTTGCTGTTCTGAGTCAGAGCGTGGAGATGGGCAGGTTTGTACTTTTTCTCTGTTACACAGGCTCATGTATACAACACTGAGAGGTCACATGATAGAGAATTCATCGTGCCTTTTGGAACACCAATGTATCCCTGGGTCTGTCGTTTAAACAGATCTCTGCTTGCAACTTGCAGTGTCCACAGGAATGGGGCAGACCAGGATTAATCTTTGTGCATTTAGAGAAGAGATAGAATCCGCACAAGTGTGGAAACAGGCCATTCGGCCCAACAGATCCACACCAACCTTCCAAAGGGCATCCCACCCACTCCCTGTCCTCCTCATGGCCAATGCACCTAGCCTGCACGTGGGCCATTCCACCCTAACCTGCACATCCCAGGACATTATGGGGCAAGTTACTGTGGCCAATCCACTTAACCTGCACATGTTTGGATGGTGGGAGGAAACCGGAGCACTTAGAGGAAACCCACGCAGACACAGGGAGAATGTGCAAACTCAACACAGACAGTTGCCTGAGGCTGTGATTGAACCAGGGTCACTAGCACAGTGAGGCATTGGTGCTAACCCACTCTCTTTCTCTCTCTCTCTCTCTCCCTTCCATGTCACCTTCTACTGCTATTGCTGAAGCATCTCACTTACATAAAAATGTTGGAACTCAAGAGGTGGGAGCGGAACTGACCAATTGAACCCCTTGAGCCTGCTCCACCATTTAATATGACGAAAGTGAATCTCATTTCAGCTTCAACCCCACTTTCCTTCTCACTCTCCATATCCCTTCAACTCATTGCTAATTAAAAATCTGTCTATCTCCTCCTTAACTTTAATCAATCTCCTGGCATCCACCACCCTCTGGGCTAATCAATTCACAACACTTCCTCCTCATTACTCTTTTAAATTGGATACCTCTTGGTCTCAATTTTATTTCATTCTCTCATGGGACATGGGCATCACTGTCTGGGCCCAGCAGTCACTGCCCGTCCCTAGTTGCCCCCTTCTGAAGATGGTGGTGAGCTGCCTTCTTGAATCACTGCTGCCCACCTGCTGTGGGGAGGGAATTCCAGGATTTTGACCCAGTGACAGTGAAGGAACGGCGATATATCTCCACAGTGTGGGAACAGGCCATTCAGCCCAACAGGTCTACACCAACCCTCCGAACAGCATCCTACCTAGACCCATGAGGATAACATGGTGGCTCAGTGGTTAGCACTGCTGCATCACAACACCAGGGACCCAGGTGCAATCCCAGCCATGGGCGACTGTCTGTGTGTAGTTTGCACATTCTCCCTGTGTCTGCGTGATTTCCTCCGGGTGCTCCGGTTTCCTCCCACAGTCCAAAGATGTGCAGGTCAGGTTAATTGGCCATTCTAAATTGCTCATAGTGTTAGGTGCATTAGTCAGAGGGAAATGGGTCTGGCTGGGTTACAGGGTCGGTGTGGACTTGTTGGGCCAACGGGCCTGTTTCCACACTGTAGGGAATCTAAACTAATCTAATCCCTTCTTGATGGTGAGTGGCTTGGATGGCAACTTGCAAGGGGTGGTGTTCCCATGTATCTGCTGTCCTTGTCCTTTTAGATAGAGGAAGTCTAGATTGCAAGGCGCTGTCTGAGAATCTTTGGTGAATTTCTGCAGTGCCAACTTTAGGTACATTTAAGTTGTCATTGGACAAGCATATGGACGGACATGGAATAGTGTAGGTTAGATGGGGTTCAGATTGGTATGACAGGTCGGCGCAACATTGAGGGCTGAAGGGACTGTACTGTGCTGTAATGTTCTATGTTCTATCTTGTAGATAGTACACACTACTGCTACTGAGCATCGGTGGTGGAGGGAGTGGATGCTTGTGGATGTGGTGCCAAACAAGCGAAGGCTGCTTTGTCCTGGATGGTGTCAAGCTTCTTGAGTGTTGTTGGAGCTGCACCCATCCAGGCAAGTGGGGAGTATTCCATCACACTCCTGACTTGCACTTTGTAGGTGGTGGACAGGCTTTGGGGACTCAAGAGATGTTTCTCGCCTCTGACCTGTTCTTGTAGCCGCTGTGTTTATGTGGTAAGTCCAGTTGAGTGTCTGGTCAATGATAACCCCCAGGATGTTGATAGTGGGGGATTCAGTGAGGGTAACACCATTGAATGTGAAGGGGCGTGGTTAGATTGTCTTGCATTGGAGATGGTCATAGTCTGGCATTTGTGTGGTGTGAATGTTACTTGTCACTTGTCAGCCTAAATCTTGTAAACCAGGGGAGGGAGGGAGAGAAAGTTACCCTGTACCATCAATTTTGGCATCATCTGCAAACTTACTAACCATATCTACTAAATTCATATCCACATCATTGAGAGAAATTATGAAAGCCATGACCTAAATGAGCGGTGGGGCAGCATCTACAGACTGAATGGTCTACTCCTGTTGCTACCTTGTGAGGGGACCATTGTAACTGTGCAGGCAGCTGGGGTGAATATCTTCCTTAATGCTGGACAACGGTCAGCTCCAGTCACAGTCAGCGCCACAGACCGCAGCAGATGGACCACTGCCTCCCTCTGCTGGAGTAACCCCTGCACTGCACATAACGGCCAGTTGAAGTTCCAGCACAAAAACAAGTGAAAAGCCCTTCCTCATGAAGGGCTTATGCCTGAAACGTCCACTCTCCTGCCCCTCGGATGCTGCCTGACTGGCTGTACTTTTCCAGCACCACACTCTTCAACTCTGACTCTCCAGCATCTGTAGTCCTCACGTTTTCCTCCGTTGTTCTCTGAACATCTCACAAACCTGCTCCTGTTGTGATTACCTCCTCTCATCCCCAGGAACACAGGGACAGCAGACCATTTAGCCCGCCATTTAATGTAGCCATGGCTGATTGAACAGTTCCCATTTACTCGCACTACCATCATAATCCCTTTAACAATGACACTTCAAAACCTAACCTTTAAGGACATCTAATTCCTGATTTATTTTTAGGATTCAAATTCCAGCATCTGTCACAAGGGGATTGGAACCTGCGCCTCAGAACATCTCCTGAGCTGTGGTTAGTACCAATATCCCATCGCCTCCCCAACAAGCCACGCTCTTTTTCCCTTTTCCGTCACGAATGCATCAAACTTTCTGTGAGAAGGATGGATGGAGACTGCTGCAAACGCTCCATTCTGTGGGGAATTTCCTACCTGCAACACGACGTGGGAACAAATCCTCCAAAGTTCCATGCTCTTTCCCAAGCAATAATTGTCAGGGTTTCCTCTGGAGTTGTCCGACCCCAACACTCCACAGTATAAACTCCGAGCTTGACATCATTTCCTGGCTGTGGCAGCTCCTTAACCTGAATCAATGATATGGAAACCCGGGTGGTACAGTGACTCAGTAGTTATCACTGCAGCCTCACAGCGCCAAGAATCCAGGTTCGGTTCCACCCTCCGGCAACTGTCTGTGTGCAACTTGCACCTTCCCCCTGTGTCTGTGTGGGTTTCCTCCCACAGTCTGAACACGTGCAGGGTTAGGGTGCATTGCAACTGGGAAATGCAGGGTTATAGTGTAGGTAGGGGGTGGGTTTGGTTAGGATGCTCTCGTCAATGCACATTGGCGCATTTTGACCTGGCTGCAGAATTGACTATTGGGCAAGAAATAACGAGTGGAGTTAACGGCTTCTTTTTCAGGCTGGTGAAAAACGACACCATGTTCTTCACAGCTTGCAACACGTTATCGCCAAGACCTTCCCTACGCCTCCACTTTTCACCTTTAGACAACTGCCAAACCTTAAACAGACCATTATTCACAGCAAACTGCCCAGCCTGCAGGATAACATCGACCACAACACTGTACAGCCCTATCATGGCAACCCTGCAACACATGTCAGAGTGTCGACACGGATACCACCATTATACGTGGGGACACCACGCACCGTGTACGCAGCAGGTCTGGCTGTATCACAATCTTTGTCTCGGCCAGCACTGTCTACCTCATACACTGCAGGCAAGGATGCCCCGAGGCCTGGCTCATTGGTGAGACCAAGCAGACGCTACAACAACAGATGACACCGCACAACAATCACCAGGCAGGGGTGTTCCCTCCCAGTCGGGGAACACTTCAGCAGTCAGGGAAATTTGGCCTCAGATCCTCCAAGGAGGACTTTGGGATATACAACAAATCAGAGTGGCCTCGCAGAGGCTGATAACTAAGTTCGGTACCCATGGGAATGGCTTCAACTGGACTACAGGTGACCCCACTACACGATACACACTCTCTCACATAAACACAAACACTCTTACTTACTCACACAGTCATGCAGATCCTCTCTTATACACAAGCTCTGTCTCATACACACAAACATACACCTCCCATACTCACACCCTCTCACAGGCTTATACTCCATCACATCCACATACACACTTTCACCAAGCTTTCACACATGCAAACACACACTTTCTCACTTTCACTCACACTCACCCACTCACACGCACATACCCTCGCTCTCTCTCTCTCTGAAAGACGTGCACACACATATTAGTCGATGGGGTGAATTTGTATTGGCAGAATTATATTTGCAGATACATTCTATTTTGCTCACAAAATGCTTAATCTGCAGGCAGTCAATATATGTAACATTTTGTAAATTCCACTTTGGAAATAGAACCAGTCTGACTCAAAATTGGGATATCTGGGAGAAAGTGAGAACCGCAGATGCTGGAGATCAGAGTCGAGAGTGTGGTGCTGGAAAAGCACAGCAAGTCAGGCAGCATCCGAGGAGCAGGAGAATCGACATTTCGGGCATAAGCCCTTCTTCAGGAAAGGTTGGGATACAGACAGACTCTAACCTCACCCCTTTAATGCATTGTCTGAGCTGAATTATCACCATTTGTTATGAAACCTTAAGTTATCTTGAAAAGGTGACTTAAAAGAAGTTCTGGGATTTACGTATTAATGAATTAAAATATTCTAAATGATGAAAGACTTAACAACAATCCAGGTTTGTTCAATATATTATTTCAGTTGCATGACACTGTAATCCTTCACGATAAGTTATGTGTCTTGGTCCTATTCTCCACAGCAACCTGATGATGGAGCAGCACTCTGAAAGCTAGTGATCCAAATAAACCTCTTGGACCAGAACCTGGGCTTGTGTGATTTTTAACTTTGTTCATCCCAGCCCAAGACCTCCTCCTCCACATCATGCGCTCTGCTAATCTAGCAGCATCAACTGTTAATTGCAGGATAAGGCGAGTTCAGGCACTTTGCCCAGTCACTAGCCTCAGTCACATAGTGTCTGGAAAGTGTTGGTTATTAGCTGATAAGCAAGTGTCTTGTAAAGTGTCTTATACAAGAGGTTCTTGTAAAGGAAGAACTGGGAAAGACTTCACTGTTAGGTATTTGTGCAGCTGCAAGTTCAACCACCTCACTGAGCCAGGGAACGTATGACAGACAGACACTAACATAAGATTCAAAATGGTTTCCAGGCTTTTAGTTTGTGACAAAATGATTGCTTTGGTTATGACAAATCTCCCAGCCCCTGACTGAGTGTTGCAGACTGGCACATTCCAAGGTCCAGGACGATGTGCTGAGTGACCCAAGCTGAAGCCAAGAGGATGGGCATTTAATCCAGTGAAATCAACGACGGAATCTGTTCTATGAATGTGAATGGCACCATCAGCTGTGAATGTAACAAAGATTTGTGTGAACAAAGCATACAAAATAGAAAAAAAATGTTATGCGCTCAAAACAACAGCACCCTGTGCTGAACACGAGCATCATAACCTAATAAGGCAGCCTGATGCAATTCTGTCCAGCAACACAGAGGTTAAAGCTCAAACTTTGTGTTTCCCAAATATGGGGGTGATTGTTCCCGGATTGTCAAACTGTCCAATCACAAAGCGCAATATCAACCAATCAGTGAGATCAGCGAGGGTGCTTTATGCACCAATCAGACGAAGGCTTTAATGGACCAATCAGAAAACGCCGGGCGCCAGCCGCCAGTGGCTCAGGACTGTATAAAAGGAGGGGCGGGGAGATGGGTGTGTGTGTGTGAGAGAGAGTGAGTGAGTGAGTGAGTGAGTGAGTGAGTGAGTGAGTGAGTGAGTGAGTGAGTGAGTGAGTGAGTGAGTGAGTGAGTGAGTGAGTGAGTATGTAAGGGGGGGAGGGGGTTAAGAGAGTGGATGGGGATGAGGGGGAGAGGATGGAGATGGGAGAGAGTGGGGATGGGCGAGGACGAAGCAGACGGCGCGGAAGTTCACTGGGAGGGGAAAGGACCGTGGGACTGCCAGAGATCCGCCGCTACCAGAACCCCACCGAGCTGCTGATCCGCAAGCTGCCCTTCCAGCGCCCGCTACGGGACATCGCCCAGGGCTTCAAGACCCACCTGCGCTTCCAGAGCTCGGCCCCCATGGTCCTGCAAGAGGCCAGCCAGACTTTGCCTGCTGGGACTCTTCGAGGACACCAACCACTCGGACGGCTGCATCAAGCAAAGGCTTTACCCAAGCTAAGCGCTCTCTTCACTTGGACTACCTTCATTCCTTCCCTCTTTCGGCTGTCAATCTCTACCTTGCTACTTCTACCCTATCTTCTGCCATTCTCTTCCATCTTACTTCCCCCTATTTTTTAAAGGTTAGCTCAGAAAGTAACCGGTTTCGAGTCAGGAGTTTCCAACTGAACTACACTTTTCTGTTCTGACTGAGTTAGTTACGTTAGTTACTCGAGCAGTGCGTCAGTGTTAATGCTGTTCAGATGCAAGTTGAAACCTTAACCACTTTGTTTCCTTTCCCCACAGGTCACCGAAGGCGCCAGATTGTTTGCTGAACCCTGCCTGGTAGCTGGCTCTGGGTGTGAAAGACTCAACTCTACAATCAAGGGCTGATCCTCAATCCGCGATCAAGGGCTGATCCTCAATCCGCGATCAAGGGCTGATCCTCAATCCGCGATCAAGGGCTGATCCTCAATCCGCGATCAAGGGCTGACCCTCAATCCGCGATCAAGGGCTGATCCCCAGCCACGAACTATGTTCGGTGATGATTTGGAGACGCCGGTGTATTTGGTACAAGTTCTGTGTCTTGTATCTCCTACAACCACCTGAAGAAGCAGTGCTCCGAAAGCTTGTATTTCCAAATAAACCCTGTTGGACTATAACCTGGTGTTGGGTGGTGTTTTTCGTTTAAACTTTTAATAGTTAGTACTAAAGTTTATTTGGAAGGTGACCCCGTGTGTGGCGACATTATATACTTTCCACCGTACTCCTGTACTTGAGTACACGTGACACAACAGAACCTAAATCTATGTGTGGGGTTGGTGGAAGTGGGTGATGTTGGTGGCGAATACTTTGCACCAGTATTCACAAAGCAGGAGGGCATGGTGGATGGGGAGTTTAGGGACAGGTATGTTGGTACTCCGGGCATCTCAACATTAAACAACAGGTGGGGTTGGGGGCCTTTAAAAAGCATTAAGGTGGACAGGTCCCCCGGATCCGATGGGGAAATATCCCAGAATGCTAAAGGAGGCACGTGAGGAAGTTTCTGGAACCTTGTACGAAATATTAGGGATAAAATAACAGCTGTTTTGGGACAGGTGGGACAAGTCAAGTGGAGGGTCAGGTCTGAGATGAGGTGGGGGTGGGAAGATGAGGAAACGGGTGAAGTCAACATTGATGCTGTGTGGTTGGAGGGTCCGAAGGCGGAAGATGAGGCATTGCTCCCCCCAGGCGTGAGGTGGGCTGGATTTTGCACTTTGTAGCTCAGGGTGTTGGTGCCCTTGCTTGGTAGGTTGGCGAAGAAGCAAACGGTGGTAAGACATGGAGCAGATGGTGACTGAGAGCAGTTAAGAGGGAAGGTGGTTCAGCAGCATGTTGAGAGATATAGTGAGGAAACAGAGGGAAATGGTCGCATATGCAGCAGAGGTTTGGTGGGCTGAACGGTTTTAAAGTTAGGACGGCTCTTGCTTGGAGAGGGAAGAAAGGTATACCAAAGACTGACCGAGCAAACTTGGGTGTTAACGTAGCAGTGACAAGACAAGTCACAGCATAACAGCACTGCCTCCAGAAAAACCGCAATTCAGATTCTGTCATTGGTTTGTAAATCAGGGGAGAGCGCGAACGCAGTCCCCCACTACCACAAATGTTGCAGTCGAGTATCCCGCATTTGGGGACATCGCAGGCGTCAGCACACCCGAAGTGCAATGGGATAGTCTCGTCCTGGGAGCGCCACCGCAATGATCATGTCATCTCCCCTGCCAGGTAAGTATGCTCAGCACTCACACTCACTCACACCCCACAACAGCCGCTCCCTCTCACTCTCACACTCACTCACTTTTGCAACATCGAACATTCACTTCCTCAACCTGCCCTGCCTGTCGATCAGCTTCATTCTTCAATTGGATCACCGAATGTCTCCAGGACTCCCGTTTTACTCAAATACCACCCACGGCTGCGCCTGCGCTGCTTATCTGCATCTATCCCTTAAAAGGACGCGCCCCGCCCCTGTTTCCTTCAGGCTGCCTCCTGATTCGCGGAAAAACAGGAGGGAAAGTTCCAACTTTGTTTTCAAACACTCGTCCGAATTTGATGTCAACGCGAATAAAAGCAACTTACAATCTTTGATTGTGAAACTAGAAGCATTTTTTAAAACCAATTTACCTCGACTTTCTACAATGTTTAGCTGCAGCTTTGCAAATCTCTCTTCAATCAGATTAGTGACTTCAGGTTGAAATCACATACAAGATTAAGGGTGCCAGGGAAACATATTTCTCAACATTACGTTGGATGAGACACGAAACTGAGACCACCACCACCTCGTCTGGCTGCACATTCCGAGCACTCACCACCCTCTGTGTAAAATAAACTGGCCTGTGATTAAAATGTAATCGTCCTTTTCTTCCGTGTCTGATTTACCTGCTGCTTTCCCTAGGGTAAAGGATTCCAAATTTAGAGGGCATAGTTTAGGGTGAGAAGAGAAAGATTTCAAAGGGATCTAGGGGGCAACTATTTCACACAGAGGGTGCTGCGTGGACGCAATGAGCTGCCAGAGGAAGTGATGGAGGTTGGTACAAGTACACGAAAGGCATCTGAATAGGAAGGGTTCAGAGGGATAAGGGCCAAGTGCTGGCAAACGGGACAAGATTAAATTAGGATATCTGGATTACTGCGGAGCAACTGTGCGGCAGAACAAAGTGGGCTGGAGACCTGGATCAGTGCGGGGCTGCTGTGACCCAGCACACAGTGGACTGGCGGCCTAGTGTGGTGTGGTGAGGCTGAGAGGCAGATCAGAGTGGGCTGGAGGCCTAGTGTGGTGTAGAGAGTCTGAGAGGCACAACAGGGTGGGCTGGAGGCCTGGATCAGTGTGGAGCAGATGTGAGGCAGAACAGAGTGAGCCAGAGGCTTGGATCAGTGTGGAGCAGCTGAGAGCTGAAGAGGAGCCGATGGAGAGCTGCAACAGTCTCGAATGGCTGAGAGCTGGATTGGAGCGGATTCGAGGCCTGAATTAGTACAGGATGACTGAGAGCTGGATTGAAGTGGATTAGAGACCTGTATCAGGACAGAATGGTTGAGAGCTGGATTGGTGCGGATTTGAGGCCTGGATCACTACAGAATGGCTGAGAGCTGGATGGGGGCGGATTCGAGGCCTGTATCAGTACAGAATAGCTGAGAGCTGGATGCGGGGGGGGGGGGGGGGGGGTGCGGATTAGAGGACGGGGCGGCATGGTGGCACAGTGGTTAGCACTGCTGCCTCACAGCGCCAGAGACCTGGGTTCAATTCCCGACTCAGGTGACTGACTGTGTGGAGTTTGCACATTCTCCCCGTGGGTTTCTTCCAGTGATCCGGTTTCCTCCCACAGTGCAAAAAATGTGCAGGTTAGGTGAATTGGCCACGCTAAATTGCCCGTGGTGTTAGGTGGAGAGGAATGGGTCTGGGTGGGTGCGTTCGGCGGGTCGGTGTGGACTTGTTGGGCCGAAGGGCCTGTTTCCACACTGTAAGTAATCTAAACTAATCTAGAAGGACTGTATCAGTTCAAAATGGCTGAGAGCTGGATGGGGGCGGATTCGAGGCCTGGATCAGTACAGAATAGCTGAGAGCTGGATGGGGGGCGGGGGCGGATTAGAGGCCTGTATCAGTTCAGAATGGCTGAGAGCTGGATGGGGGGGAGCGGATTAGAGGCCTGTATCAGTTCAGAATGGCTGAGAGCTGGATGGAGGCGGATTTAGGCCTGGATCAGTACAGAATGGCTGAGAGTTGGATTGGAGTGGATTAGAGGCCTGTGTCACTACAGAATGGCTGAGAGCTGGATGGGGGCGGATTAGAGGCCTGTATTAGTACAGAATGGCTGAGAGTTGGACTGGAGTGGATTAGAGGCCTGTATCAGTACAGAATGGCTGAGAGCTGGTTGGGGCAGGATTCGAGGCCTGGATCAGTACAGGATGACTGAGGCCTGGATCAGTACAGAAAGACTGAGAGCTGAATTGGAGCAGACTGGAGACTTGGAGCGGAGCGAAAGCAGTAATTGGACTGGAGGTGGTTGTGGAGGTGGGGGAAACTTACTGTGAAGGTGATAGGCACATGCAAGTGGGTGGGGGTTGGGGAGCATTGATGGGGATAGGTCAGTGTGGAGTGGATAGGTGGGAAGGAAATGGACAGGTGGGACATGTCAAGTGGAGGGTCGGGTCTGAGATGAGGTGGGGGTTGGAAGATGAGGAAACGGGTGAAGTCAACATTGATGCTGTGTGGTTGGAGAGTCCGAAGGCGGAAGATGAGGCATTGCTCCCCCCAGGCGTGAGGTGGGCTGGACTTTGCACTTTGTAGCTCAGGGTGTTGGTGCCCTTGCTTGATAGGTTGGCGAAGAAGCAAACGGTAGTAAGACATGGAGCAGATAGTGACTGAGAGCAGTTAAGAGGGAAGGTGGTTAAGCAGCATGTTGAGAGATATAGTGAGGAAATAGAGGGAAATGGTCGCATATGCAGCAGAGGTTTGGTGGGCTTAACGGTTTTAAAGTTAGGACGGCTCTTGCTTGGAGAGGGAAGAAAGGTATACCAAAGACTGCCCGAGCAAACTTGGGTGTTAATGTAGCAGTGACAAGACAAGTCGCAGCATAACAGCACTGCCTCCAGAAAAACCGCAATTCAGATTCTGTCATTGGTTTGTAAACCAGGGGAGAGCGCGAACGCAGTCCCCCACTACCACAAATTTTGCAGTCGAGTATCCTGCATTTGGGGACATCGCAGGCGTCAGCACACCCGAAGTGCAATGGGATAGACTCGTCCTGGAAGCGCCACCCTTTTTTATTTCAAAAATATACTTTATTCATAAATACTTTGATCTATACAACTGGACATGTCACACACATGTACACATTCCATTTCTTTGCGTATCGAGACAGTGTAATCATACTTATTTACAGGTTGATGCGATTACATTGTGCTGAGGCGTCAGCAGAGCCCAAATGACTGCGTGGGCCCCCTGTTCTTCTTTAGGCAGGCAGATGTTACACAGTGGTCTTTCCCCACCGCGCCTTGGCGGCAGCTGCCCCAAGCTTCAGCGCGTCCCTCAACACGTAGTCCTGGACCTTGGAATGTGCCAGTCTGCAACACTCAGTCGGGGCAACTCCTTCAGCTGGAAGATCAGCAGGTTACGGACCGCCCAGAGAGTGTCCTTCACCGAGTTGATGATCCTCCAGGCACAGTTGATGTCCGTCTCGGTGTGCGTACCGGGGGAACAGGCCGTAGAGCACGGAGTCCCACGTCACGGCGCTGCTCGGGACAAACCTGAACAAACACCACTGCATTCCTCTCCAGACTTCCTCTGCGTAGGCACATTCCAGAAGGAGGTGTGTGACAGTCTCGTCCCCCCCGCAGCCGCTTCGAGGGCAGCGTGCGGTGCGGCTGAGAGTCCGAGCGTGCATAAAGGATCTCACAGGCAAAGCCCTTCTCACCGCCAGCCAAGCCATGTCTTGGTGCTTGTTGAAAAGTTCTGGCGATGAGGCATTCTGCCAAATGGCTTTGACAGTCTGCTCAGGGAACCGCTCGATAGGATCCGCCCTCTCCTTTTCCCGAAGGGTCTCAAGGACACTACGTGCTGACCACTTCCTGATGGACTTGTAGTCAAAGGTGTTTTTCTTCATAAACTTCTCCACGAAGGACAGTTGATACGGAACGGTCCAACTACTCGGAGCGTTCCACGGCAGCGAGGCCAGGCCCATCCTTCGCAACACCGGGGACAGGTAGAACCTCAGTACGAAGTGACACTTAGTGTTTGCGTACAAACAAGGCAGGAGAGAGAGAGAGGGCATACAGTGTCATGCAACTAAAATAATATATTGAACAAACCTAGATTGTTGTTAAGTCTTTCATCATTAGAATATTTCAATTCATTAATATGTAAATCGCAGAATATCTTTCAAGTCACCTTTTCAAGATAACTTAAGGTTTCATCACAAATGGTGATAATTCAGCTCAGACAATGCATTAAAGGTGTGAGGTTAAAGTCTGTCTATGTCCCAACCTTTCCTGAAGAAGGGCTATGATTCTATTTCCAACATGGAGTTTACAAAACATGCATGTATTGACTGCCTGCAGATTGTGCATTGAGCAAAATAGAATGTATCTGCAAATATAATACTACACATATAACTTCACCCTATCGACTAATATGTGTGTGCATGTGTTTGAGAGAGAGAGAGAGTTGGTATGTGCATGTGAGTAGGTGAGTGTTAGTGAAAGTGAGAGAGTGTGTTTGCATGTGTGAAAGCTTGGTGAAAATGTGTGAGTGTGGGAGGTGTATGTTCGTGTGTATGAGAGAGAGAGTGTGTATGAGAGAGGGTCTGCATGACTGTGTGAGTATATGTGTGAGGGACAGTGTGTAGTGTAGTGGGGTCACCTGTAGTGTGACATGAACCCAAGGTCCCAGTTGAGGCCATCCCCATGGATACCGAACTTGGTTATCAGCCTCTGCTCGGCCATTCTGAGTTGTTGTATATCCCAAAGTCCCATTGGAGGATGGTCACCCGATGATCTGAGGCCAAATTTCCCTGACTGCTGAAGTGTTCCCCAACTGGGAGGGAACCCCCCTGCCTGGTGATTGCTGTGTGGTGTCATCTGTTGTTGTAGCGTCTGCTTGGTCTCACCAATGAGCCATACCTCGGGGCATCCTTGCCTGCAGCGTATGAGGTAGACAGCGCTGGCTGAGACAAAGATTGGGATACAGCCAGTACACGGTGGGTGGTGTCCCCACGTGTAATGGTGGTATCCGTGTCCACACTCTGACATGTCCTGCAGGGTTCCCATGATAGGGATGTACAGTGTTGTGGTCGATGTTATCCTGAAGGCTGGGCAGTCTGTTTAAGGTCTGGTGGTTGTTTAAAGGTGAGAACTGGAGGCATAGGGAAGGTCTTGGCGAGATGCTCATCCTCATCGATAACATGTTGAAAGCTGTGAAGAACACGGTGTCATTTTTCAGCTCCCAGGAAGTACTGAACAACAAAGGATACTGTTGGTTGCAGCTCGTATCTGTCTCCTGAGGGGGTCATTACGGGTACTCGCTGTGGCACATCGGAACTGGCAGTCGATGAGTTGATCATCGAACCCTGTTCTTTTACGAACATCCTTGAGCACCTTCAGGTGTCCGTCATGTTACTCCTCATCTGAACAGATCCTGTGAATGTGTAGGGCTTGTCCATAGGGGATGGCTGTTTTAATATGTTGTGGGTGGAAGCTGGAGAATTGTAGCATTACGAGATTATCTGTGGGTTTGGGGAGAGTGGAATACTGAGGCCCACATCCTTGATGGAGATGCATGTGTCGAAGAATGAGACAGCTACTAAGGAGTAGTCCATGGTCAGTCTGATGGTGGGATGAAACCAGCAATTGGTGTTTTGTTTATGATTTACAGCATCCAAAGTTCTTTCAGTTCCCTCCATAAACTGTCTGCCTTTCTACCCATTTTTATGCTGTCTGTAAGTTTGGTGATGGTACATCCCCTTTCTTCCTCCAAGTGGTTAATAGAAACACTTGTGGTCCCAGCACTGACCTCTAGAGAACCCAATTGGTTACAGGTCACCGACCTGAAAAAGAAGCCCTTATCTCCACTCAGTGTTTCTTGGCAAATAGCCAATTCTGTAGCCAGGTCAAAATGTGCCAATGTGCATCGATGACACTTGGGGAATAAGAGAATCAAGAGAGTGCTTACACCCCAGGAAGAGCTCTCTGTAAGACAGGATTGCCCTATTTCTACATCAGATAGTTAATCAATTCTCCTCAGAAAGCCACAACTGATCGAGCCCCCTGTGTGCTCTGCGGCAATGTATTCCAGATCCAATCCACTTGTGCTGTTTCTCGTGTCAGCATTGCGTGTTTTGCCAGTGAGGATCCCCAATCTTCATATTAAATAGACATCTTTGGAGAAAATGTGGGCAATATTGCACAGAAACCATAGAGTCCCTACAGTGTGGAAGCAGGTCATTAGGCCCATCGAGTCCATACTGACCCTCCAGGGAGCATCCCAACCAGACCCACCCCCTACCCTATAACCCTGCATTTCCCATGGCCAATCCACCCTAACCTGCACACTATTGGACACGGGAAGAATGTGCAAGCTCCACACAGACAGTTGCCCGAGGGTGGAACCGAAACTGGATCCTGGTGCCGTGAGGCTGCAGTGCTAACCACTGAGCCACCGGACCACTCATGTTTCCATATCATTGATTCAGGTTAAGGAGCTGCCAGCCAGGAAATGATGTCAATCTCAGACTTTATACTGTGGAGTGTTGGGGACAACAAATGGGCATCTTTAACTTTGGGAAGGAATTTGAAGAAGTGGGCATGCAGAAACCATTCCTGTTTTTCGGATAACTCCAGAGGATACACTTACAATTGTTGCATGGGAATGAGCATGGAACTTTGGAGGATTTGTTCCCACGTCGTGTTGCAGGTAGGGAATTCCCCACAGAATGGAACATTTGAAGCAGTCACCATCCATCATTTTGACAGAAAGTTTGACCCATTCGTGACATAAAAGGGAAAAAGAGCGTGGCTTGTTGGGGAGGCGATGGGATATTGGTACTAACCACAGCTCAGGAGATGTTCTGAGGCGCAGGTTCGAATCCCATTGCGACAGATGCTGGAATTTGAATCCTAAGAAATCAGGAATTAGCTGTCTTTAAAGTTTAGAGTTTTAGGTATCGTTGGTAAAAGGGACTATGGCGATAGTGCGAGTAAATGGTAACTGTTCAATCAGCCATGGCTACATTAAATGGCGGGCTAAATGGTCTGCTGTCCCTGTGTTCCCTGGGGATGAGAGGTGGTAATCACAACAGAATCAGGTTTGTGAGGTGTACTGATAATAACGTAGGAGAATGTGAGGACTGCAGATGCTGGAGAGTCAGAGTTGAAGAGTGTGGTGCTGGAAAAGTACAGCCAGTCAGGCAGCATCCGAGGGGCAGGAGAGTCGACGTTTCAGGCATAAACTCTTCATGAGGAAGGGCTTTTCACTTGTTTTTGAGCTGGACCTTCAACTGGCCCTAATGTGCAGTGCAGGGGCTACTCCAGCAGAGGGAGGCAGTGGTCCATCTGCTGCGGTCTGTGGCGCTGACTGTGACTGGAGCTGACCGTTTTCCAGCATTAAGGAAGATAGTCACCCCAGCTGCCTGCACAGTTACAATGCTCCCCTCACAAGATAGCAACAAGAGTAGACCATTCAGCCTGTAGATGTTGCCCCACCGCTCATTTAGGTCATGGCTTTTCATCATTTATATCAATGATGTGGATGTGAATACAGGAGATATGGTTAGTAAGTTTGCGGATGATGCCAAAACTGGTGGATCCTGTCTCTCTCTTTCTTTCTCTCTATCCCACCCACCCCCTCCCCACCCCTCCCCTGGTTTACAATCCACAGAGAAGACGATTCTGTCAGGTATGTTTGTTGAGCTTTCGTTCTCTAACCCCACAGATACCCCTTCCAATCATCACTTCCCCCCTTTCACATTGTTCCATACCGCAGTAACTGCCACGTGATTGTCCCTATCCTACATAATTCCTACACTTACTTGCAATTCTCTCCACACGTACGATTTTCTCTCTGCCATTTATTACCTCCCCATGAATGCCACTTCTGCATTTTCCTTCACTCAAGCAATTTTTCCGAGCCCTGTTTCGAAATACCACTGAGGTCCGAGACCTGGGAAAAGTAATGTCAAATACAGTGTGTGCTGGAAATCTGCTGCAAACATCGGGGTCTGGGTGGAGAAACGCAGCAGATCTGGCAGCAGGAGAAAGTGAGGACTGCAGATGCTGGAGATCAAAGTCGAGAGTGTGGTGATGGAAAAGCACAGCTGGTCAGGCAGCATCCGAGGAGCATGAGAGTCAACGTTTCAAGCATAAGATCTTCATCAGGAATGAGAGGGGGTGCCCAAGGGGTCTGAGAGATAAATGGGAGAGTGTGAGGGTGGGGGGAAAGGCAGCTGGGAATGCGATAGGTCGATGAAGGGGAGGGTGACGGTGACAGAGTGGAGGGTGGAACGGATAGGTGGGAAGGAAGATGGACAGTTACAATAGTTCAAGAGGGAGGTGCCGAGTTGGAAAGTTGGATCTGGAATTGGAGGGGAATTAAGGAAACTGGTGAAATCAACATTGATTCCGTGTGGTTGGAGGGTCCCAAGGCAGAAGATGAGGCATTCTGCCTCCAGGCGGCGGGTGGCCAGAATTTGGTGGTGGAGGAGACCCAGGACTTGCAAATCCTTGCGGGAGTGGGAGGGGGAGTTGAAGTGGTCGACCACAGGGTGGTGGGGCTGTTTGGTGCAGATATCCCAGAGATATTCCATGAAACGTTCCACAAATTGGCATTCTGTCTCCCCAATGAGAGGAGACCGCATCGGGAGCAACGGACACAGTAGTGTGTGGAAGTGCAGGCAAATCTCTGTTGAATGTGGACGGATGTGGTGGATGCCAGGACATTGATTAAAGTTGAGCAGGAGATAGACAGATGTTTAATAAGTGATGGGTTGAAGGGATATGGAGAGTGGGCAGCAAAGTGGAGTTGAAGTCAAGATGAATTCAGCCTTGGTCATATTCAATCAAGGGGTTCAATTGGTCAGTCCCATTCCCACTTCTTGTGTTCCTACATTGTTATGTCAGTGAGATGCCTTCAGCAATAGCAGGAGAAGGTGACATGGAAGGGAGAGAAAGACAGTGGAGATCTAGGGACAGCACGGTGGCTCAGTGGTTAGCACAGCTGCCTCACAACGGCAGGGACCCGGGTTCAATCCCACCCTCGGGCAACTGTCTGTGTGGAGTTTGCACATTCTCCCCGTGTCTGAATGGGTTTCCTCCAGGTGCTCCAGTTTCCTCCCACAGTCCAAAGATGTGCAGCTTAGGTGGATTACCCATGGTGTCCAGGGATGTGCAGGTTCGATAGATTGGCACAGTAAATTGCCCAGAGTGTTCAGGGCTGTGGGTCAGGGTGGATTGGCCTGTGTTAAATAGTCCACAGTATCCAGGGATGTGCAGGATGGTGCATTAGCCACGAGGAGGGCAGGGTTAGGGTTGAGGATGGATGTGGATAGGATCCTCTTTGGAGGATTGGTGTGGACCTGTTGGGCCGAATGTGGGGATTCTATCTCTTCCCTAAATGCACAAAGATTAATCTTGGTCTGCCCCATTCCCGGAGACACTGTGAGTTGCGAGCAGAGATCTGTTTAAGCGGCAGACCCAGGGATACAGAGGTGTTCAAAAAGGCACCATGAATTCTCTATCATGTGGCCTCTCAGTGTGATATACATGAGCCTGTGTAACAGAGGGAAAGTACAAACCTGCTCATCTCCATGCTCTGACTCAAAACAGCAAGCAACCAGCCACCAGTCCGGGCCCCACACTCTGGGCACTATTCATAGAGTAGAATCCTCACAGGACGGAAACAGGCCATTCAGCCCAACAAGTCCACACTGACCCTCTGAAGAGTAACCCACCCAGACCCATTCCCCACCCTATTACTCTACATTTACCCCTGACTAATGCATCTAACCACATCCCTGAACACTTTGGGGTAATTTAGCACAGCCAATCCAGCCTTACCTGCATATCTTTGGATAGTGGGAGGAAACCCACACAGACACGGGGAGACTGTGCAAATTCCACACAGACAATCGCCCGAGGCTGGGATCGAACCCGGGTCCTTGGCGCTGTGAGGCAGCAGTGCTAACCACAGGACCATCGTGCTGCAGACTCAGGGGTGTGTCTGCCCCAGGCTGGGACTGGCTCATATACAAAACAAGTAATGGCTCTATTTTGGTGTCCAATAAGAAACAATTTTCCTTTCCAGCTGTGACTCCTCAATTATTACAGAGAGCAAAATGGGCTGTCGCAGATTAACAATTCACTTCAGTATAGGAGTTGGAGGTCATGCTGTGGTTGTACAGGACCTTGGTTAGGGCCCTTTTGGAATACTGTGTTCAGTTCTGGTCTCCCTGCTATAGGAAGGATGTTGTGAAACCTGAAAGGGTTCAGAAAAGATTTACAAGGATGTTGCCAGGATTGGAGGATTTGAGCTTCAGGGAGAGGCTGAACAGGCTGGGGCTGGTTTTACTGGAGTGTCGGAGGCTGAGGGGTGACCTTCTAGGGGTTTACAAAAACCATGAAGGATATGGAGAGGGTGAACAGCCAATGTAGTTTCCGCAAGGTAGGGAGTCTAAAACGCAAGGGGTTAGGTTTAATGTGAGAGGGGCAAGATTTAAAAGGGACTTGAGGGACAATTTTTTCACATAGAGACTGTTGAGTGTATGGAATGAGCTGCCAGAGGAAGTGGTGGAGGCTGGTACAATTACAACCTTTAAAAGGCATCTGGATGGGTGTATGAATAGGAAGGGTTTGGAGGGATATGGACCAAGTGCGGGCAAAAGGTATTAGATTAGGTTGGGATATCTGGTCAGCATGGACAAGGTGGACTGAAGGGCCTGTTTCTGTGCTGTACATCTCTATGACTGTACGACTCTAATAGCGAACATGGTTAAACCATTCAGTTATTCATTTTAATCTGACAGTTTTCGCACAATTAGGTTTGTATGGAACTAGACCGACCAGTCTGACTAGGCTGTGTGAAACCTCCCAAACAAACAATTCAGAGAGAAATGTGAATTATTGCAAGATTCGGGAACATGGTTTAATCATTCAGTCATTGCAATGCATCAGTTCAAATACCTCAATGAATGTAATGCTCCAAAAAGCAAGGATTCACCTCAAAATGAATCAGTCAGACAGGTTTGGAATGGGGTCTGAGTTAATTTGCAAAGAGCATTCAAACCCTCAATGAAATGTCTGCCTCCTTTTGTAATGGGAGAACATTCTCAGCCGATTCCCTGGAAACATTATCGTTACAGAAGTGAAGGTGGGACAATATAGATTTGTACGAAGAGTAAATGATTGTGTGCCACGTCACATAGAGACAGGGTAATCCGGTTCTGGTGCTGCCTCACACTTTGTGCTGCAGCTCCCACCTTTATAAACCCAGCAGTGAAAGACCGACTGGGCCTGTCGCTGGGTCCCATCAGCGAGACACAGCACAAACCCGGTGGGGTTTCGGGTTGGACACTAAGCCGATTCTCGGGCTGGTGTCCAGGTCTGTCACGCCTGGTGGGGCCTGGAAGTGGAATTTCTGCAGCAGAGTGGTGAAGAACAGGAAAAGCTCCACTTTAGCCAGTGCCTCACCAGCGCACACCCTCCGACCTGAAAAAGAACAGGGGACGGTCAGTACCTCACCCACACACACAGACACACACACACTGACACAGACACACAGACACAGACACATACACAGACACACACACACACACAGACACACACACTCACACACACTCACATTCACACACACAAACACATACTCAGACACACACACTCACCAACACACACCAACACACACAGACACACATTCTCACACAGGCACACAGACACACAGACACACACACACACACACACACATACTCAGACCCACACACTCACCAACACACACTTACACACATTCTCACACATACACACACACACATACACACACACAGACGCACACACACCAACACACTCACAGACATACACACCAACACACACAGACACACCAACACACACAGACACACACACAGACCCACACCGACACCCCCCCACACGCACCCACTTACACACACAGACACACACACACAGACACACCAACACATAGACACACACACAGGCACTCACACATAGAAATACAGAAACACACATAGACACACACCAACATACACACACACAGACACACACACAGACACTCACACACACAGACACACACACATACACACACGCTCACACACACAGACACACACACTCACACACACTGACATTCACACACTCACACACACATACTCAGATACGCACACTCACCAACACACACCAACACACACTTACACACATTCTCACACATACACACAGACACACGTACACACACACACACTCACACACACAGACGCACACACACCAACACATTCACAGACATACACACCAACACACACAGACACAGCAACACACACAGATACACACACACAGACCCACACTGACACCCCCACACACACACCCACTCACACACACAGACACACACACATACACACACACAGACATACACACACACACACAGTCCGTTCATAGACCACCATCTTCCAAACCCCCATCGCTGAAACCATCTCAATGGTCACCAACTGCAAGCAATTCCATTCCCACAGTGTGTCTCTCTATCCCCGTACAGATAGAAATCAAACAGCTGGGAGTACATTCAGCCCTTCAAGCTCTTTGCTCATTCACCCCACCTTCCCAAACCTTCCCCATTCCTATCCATTTAACTCAGATCCTGAATCGGTCCTGAATCTACTCAATGACTGAACATCCACAGACCCTCAGTGCAGGGAATTCCAAAGACACACCCCACTCTGAGTGAGAGAACATTGTCCTTCTCTCTGTCCTAAATGGACACTCCTTTACTGTGAGGCTGTCCATTGAACAGAAATGATGGAGTTTAATTCAGATAAATGCGAGGTGCTACATTTTTGGAAAGCAAATCTTAGCAGGACTTATACACTTAATGGTAAGGTCCTAGGGAATGTTGCTGAACAAAGAGACCTTCGAGTGCAGGTTCATAACTCCTTGAAAGTGAAGTTGCAGTTAGATAGGATAGTGAAGAAGGCATTTGGTATGCTTTCTTTTATTGGTCAGAGTATTGAGTACAGGAGTTGGGAGGTCCTGTTGTGGCTGTACAGGACCTTGGTGAGGCCACTGTTGGAATATTGCATGTAATTCTGGTCTCCTTCCTATCGGAAAGATGTTGTGAAAGGGTTCAGAAAAGATTTACAAGGAGGTTGCCAGAGTTGGAGGATTTGAGCTATAGGGAGAGGCTGAACAGGCTGGGGCTGTTTTCCCTGGAGTGTCGGAGGCTGGGGGTGACCTTATAGTGGTTTAAAAATTCTGAGGGGCATAGATAGGGTAAATAGGCAAAGTCTTTTCCATGGGGTCAGGGAGTTCAGAACTAGCGGGCATAGGTTTAGGGTGCGAGGGGAAAGATATAAAAGAGACCTAAGGGGCAAACGTTTCACCCAGAGGGTGGTATGGGTATAGAATGAGCTGCCAGAGGATGTGGTGGAGGCTGGTACAATTGCAACATTTAAGAAGCATTTGGATGGGTATATGAATAGGAAGGGTTTGGAGGGATATGGGCCGGGTGCTGGCAGGTGGGACAAGATTGGATTGGGATACCTGGTCGGCATGGACGGGTTGGACCGAAGGGTCTGTTTCCATGCTGTACATCTCTTTGACTCTATGACACATCCCCTCTCCAGGGCCTGAAGAATTATTCTTATTTCAATGTCTTTAAGGAATAGAGCACCAAGATCCTGTTCCAGGAGTCAGCTCAGTGACTCTCTCTAAGGTAACTTTACCCTTCCTTGGGTGGAGAGACCAAAACTGTGACTGAGTGTGGTCCCACCAAACCCCTATGGGATCGCAGGACCTGTGGCACCTCCTGAGCTGAATTAGTTGACATTACTGGTCATAGCCTTCGAATTTAACTTCCCTTCTCCTTATTCACTCATGGAACATGAACATCACTGGCTGGGCCCAGCACTTATTGCCCATTCCTGATTTGTCCCATTGGGAAGGTGGTGGTGAGCTGGCTTCTTGAAACACTACAGTCCCTCCAAGCCACTCACCATCCTGACCTTAAGACCACGAGAAATAAGAACTGGAGCAGACCATTCGGCTCCTGGAGACTGTTCTGTCATTCAATAGGATTATGGCTCATTCCACATTCTTCACATCCACTGGCCTGCCTTTTCCATCTCCCCATTCCTTCAGTGTCGCTGGCTCAGAATCGTGGAGTTCCCTCCCATTGTGAAATTTTGGAACTCGCTCCCAGTTCAAATCAGAGCTGGCTCTCCACAGTCAGTTGCCTCACTTCAGAAATGGGAATATTTTAGTAACGGAACACATGGCCCCTTTTACAACCGGTTACCTGCAGAGAAAGGCATGAAGGCGTCTCTCTTCACAAAATTCCCATCAGCATCCAGGAAGTGAGCCGGGTTAAACTGGTGGGGCTTTTCCCATTGGGTTTTATCGTACAGCACCGAGGTCAGTAAAGGAATAACGTACGTTCCCTGAAAAACACAGAAAGCCATTCTGAATGTGTTACTGTGCCTGTGTTTAATGGAGAGTGAGTCATGCAGGATGTGGAAAACCCAGTTTTATCCCTGATCCTGTTAGTTTCACTAGACACCTCAGGTTATAACCGGCTCCACCTTATTGTCAAATGTAACGGCGCATCCCCACGATTAAAGAAACTCAGTTCCTAAAATCCAAATTGCTGCTTGGCCTGCAGTGGGACACATTTACCTGCAGCGGAGGCTGGGTAGATTAGTGCACAGGGCCCCGCTACTTGCTGACAGAAGGAACACGTACATAGATTGAGCCTGTTCAACTCAATAAAATAGGTGACTGCCTCTCTCCAGTTCACCCTTCAGGGAAATCATAGTCAACCTGCCCAGTTTTAAACTTAACCAGAGCTTGGAAGTTAAGCGCCAGTCATCATTAACGGGTGCATTTTCTTTAGCCTCTGCTACTCAGGGTTTACTGGCCAACCAATCAGCACTCTCCTCTCATTCATTAACAACAATGTTACCCTTTACATTGGCATCATCCTGATGAGTGCCAAGTGTTTGTAACTGAATTGAGAATCAGACAGCACAGTTTTAACGCATTTTAAAAAACACAAATGTGAGGTGAGATTTAAAATCAAACCTCTTCCCACAGTTAGTGACTGGGTTTGGAATGAAGTATGGTCAAGGCAGGGTCACATGAGGCATTCAGGAGAGCACTTGATGATTATTTCAATAGGACCAATGGCTTATGGGGGAAAGGCAGGCGTTTGGTTCTGTCAAAATGCTAAAGTGAGCTAGTACAGATGAGATGGGAGAAATGGCCTCATTTTTCACCGTTGAGGTTGTTAGAAACAATTTTAATAAAATTTAGACGAGACCACCAAAACTGGAAACAAGACAATTTATTCTACGATCTTGCAAGAAAGGGCATCAAATGCAGAAGCAAATGAGCAATGAACATTCAAACTAGTTCACAGTTATTCTTTTGAGCTGCGTGAGGTCACCTCTCCCGACTCTTACATTACCCAATCTTTCTTATTGTATTCTACCACTACCCAGCTGCGCTCCGCTCTTATTGCCCCCTTTTCTCCAAGTTGGCAACCTTTCCCTCTGTAAGTGCTGACATAAGGCGAAACTTGTATCCTGATGTTCTTTTACTTTGCCTGGAACATCTTCCATTGTTCACAGGTACATTCCATTCTTGAACATACCTTTTAACAATGTACCTTTTCATGCTTGGTTTATGCGTTTCAGCTGTCTCAGCTATTTTGCTGAGACTATTATTAAAAAGAATTATTTGCTTTAATAATTCTGCACTAAAGTTAGTATTAAATTATCCACAATTATTCATTAAAGATAAAGATACATTTCCCTAATGCTTGCCTAGCTGATATTTTTCCCTGTACCCCTTTTCTGCACATACACACTCTTGCTTTTCTATATCTGTAAAAACAGCACACTTCCCCATTTCTTACAAGGTTGTGTGATGAGAACCTTCAATGAGACTTTTTAATAGCAATCCTCAACATTGAAATTCCCCGTTTTAATTTGTTTCCCTTCTAACTCAGTTCCTGCATTTATTCAGAAAGTACCATAATATTATTACCATGGCAACAATGTTCCAAGTAAAATCTTTCTTCAGGACCGGGGGTGGGGGGTGAGGGGAGCTGGAGATAAAGATGGGGTGGGGTTGTGGGGGAGGGTTTTGGGTGGGAAGGGTGGCAGGGAGCAGTTGAAGGGAGGGGAAGGGGCTGTGAAGGGAGTCGGGGGATGGGAAGGGAGGTTGTTTGAAATTGGAGAGTTCAATGTTGAGGTGGAGGATGATGGACATGTCGGAGAGGGTATGGGAAGGGGAATTGAAATAGGTGGTGGTTGGGAGGTCAGGTTGGCCAACTCCAACTAGACCCAACCCCAAGAACATCTCCCCTCCTCACACCTCTCTGCCCTCCGGAAAAAAATGTTCCCTTTGGTTTATGCCCCTCTCCCCACCAATATCTCCCTGTCATCCCACATCCAACCCACGGTACCTCCCCTGCAACTGGAAAAGATGCAAAACTTGTCAGTACACCACCTCCCTCACCTCCCTCCAGGGCCCCAAACAGTCCTTCCAGGTCAGACAGAGGTTCACCTGCCTCACTTCCAACCTAGTTTACTGTATCAGGTCCTCCCAATGTGGTCTTCTCTACACTGGGGAGGCCAAATGTAAACTTAAGGAACGGTTCACTGAACCTCTCAGCCGGACCCACAGGGGCCGACCTGACCTCCCAGTCACTGTCCATTTTAATAACCCTTCCCACTCCCTCTCCAATATGATCATCCTCAGCCTCCTCCATTGCCAGACCACAAGTTGGAGGAACAGCAGCTCATCTTCTGCCTGGACAGCCTACAGCCGGGAAGACTCAACACTGTGTTCTCCCATTTCAAATAATCTACCTCCCCATCCAGCTCACTTCCCAGCCCCTCCTCCTCCCTTCCATTCCTCTGATCGACCCTTCCTTCTGGCTACCAACTGGATACATTCCTCCCATCGACCAACCAGATCGTGCCCTCTCCCTGTGTTCACCTATTCCTACCTCACCACTCTGACCCCCATCCCCCACCTCACCCCCTCACCCCCACCCCCCGTCCTGAAGAAGGGTTACACCCGAAACGCCCACTTCCCCACCTCCTGGTGCTGCCTGACTTGCTGTGTCCTTCCAGCCTCCTGTTTGTTTATTTTGGTTTCCAGTCTCTGCAGTTTCTTTTGTCTCGAACAATGCTCCAAGTGGCACAAATTGTGAAAAGTAAGCCTTGTATCTCTGATACCTTTGGAAGGAAATACCCTCTGAAATGCGTGTCCTCAGTTGTCGAATGAGGAAGGTTCGTGGGGACAATGTTGGCAAACCTCTGGATTTCGTGAATCACAGCCTCAGTGTAGGGCATGTGTCTCTGGTCTTCTGTCCTCGGGAATCGACCAGCTCCTATCACCCGATCAATTTCATCTTGAACTTTCCCTGAAATAGGCAAAAAGGTAAAGATCTTTGGATGGAGGGTAACAGTTTACAGCAGACTGAACTGAAGTGGAGAACTTTGTGTTGTTGAGTGACACGGAACGGGCTCGATCAGTTCCATTGCCAGTACATTCCCCTCTCAATACTTTGCTTCATCAACTCTGACAGGCATAAACATCAAACTGCCCCAAACACACAGCTGATGTGATACCACCCACTGTGTGCTAACCTCCAAGGTAAATTTTTATTGTAAACTACTGAGGACAATTTGACAATCTATTTAAAATAATTCCATTCCACTATTCATATTTATTACCCTTGAGAAGGATCCGATTGAAAGTGCTGATTTGTCGAGCCGAAATTTCCATAAAATAAGCGTTGGGCAGGAAACTCGGCAGGGGCAGGATGATCCCAGGAGGGACATTTTAGGGCCACCCCCAGAGTATTCCCCCCCTCAACCTAGATCGAAAGTATAACAAATCAATCCAAGTGGCCCATCCCCTCCTCAGTGACCTGTTTATTGGGATAACTGTTCACCTCAACCTACATAAAGCCTTCTTGCCTTCAGTCCAATTGGGAATCAGACAGTGAGGTAATTATTTACCCAAGTGAATCAGACTGACAGAGGATCTGCCAATTCTGTTGGATTCCCGATGTCCCTGAGGGAGGCTTTGTCTCTCTGTCAGAGAGCGAGAGAGGTCTTGGATACAACTTGTTCGAGGCTTATCAATGCTCTGTCTCCACACTCCATGCCGTTGGTTCCCCTTGACCACAACGATCCACAAGATTGGAGGGTTCACTGTGCAGCTACTGGGGTGTTCACCTGGGCTTAAACTCAGGAAAATTGTGATAAATTGGATAATTCTCCGAACATCGATCCAGGTATGGAGCTCAGTGCTGGACTGCAAGGCTCCACCTAGTGGGATTGGTGTGTAGATGCAGGAGTATGACTGTGCCACACTGTCAACAGGTTATAGCTCTGCTCTCTTTCAAACCTGCACTCCCAGGTCTAGCACTTTCTCTGGTGTTTAATAAAGTTTTTGTGCTCCAATTCCAGGGCAGAAATCAAATACAGAATTTAAAATGTGGATTGATGAGATGTGTCAATATTGATTTTGTGTCTTTATGAACGTCACCCTGGGAATCATCCCGGAACCTGCAATGAAAGTTGTCTCCTCTGTGCCCAGAGGTGTCACCTTGGGCTCAAGCTCAGGAAGACTCCACTTGCTGGCTCACTAATGATCAGCTCTTTCTAATCCCAACCATTGGAGGGGTTTCTGATTGAGATGGCCAATATCGTGCTGACCCAGAGCTGTTTCAGTATTGCTCTTGATGGTCACTGGGTTCCTGACTGACAATGTCTTGTCTTATTCTCAATCAGATTCTTACAGGGGTCAGTATTTTACCCTGAGGGGAGGGTGGGTTTGAGCACCAGATGTAGATATGAAATGCCATGTGCCAAGATACTCATGACTGGAACTAACCTCCCTCAGTGAACATAAAGGACTGACTAAAACAAAACAAAGGAGAGTAGAGCCCAGGAACAGGACCTTCGGCCCAACAAGACTGTGCTTGACACGTGATGCCTCTCTAACTAAAACCCTTTTGCCTCTATGTGGTCAGTATCCCTCTATTCCCTGCCTGTTCCTCAATTGTTAAGATGTCTCTTAAACGTTACTATTGTCTCCACCTCCACCACCTCCTCCAGGCACTTACCACCCTCTGGGTAAGAAAAATTTGGCTCTCACATTTTTGTTAAACTTACCCCCTTTTACCTTAAATTGATGTCACCCAGGAACTGTCATTAAGGACTCCATCTATCCATGCCTCTCATAATTTGTAAACATCTATCAGGTCACCCCTCATCCTTTGAAATTATAGTGAAAACAACTGAGTTTTTCCACTGTCTCCTCATGGCTAATGCCCTCTACACCAGGCAACATCCTTATCAACCATTTCTGAACCCTCTCCAAAGCCTCCACATCCTTCTGGTAGTGTGGTGACCAGAACTGTACACAATATTTCAAATGTGGCTTCACGAAAGTACCACACCACTGCCACATGACTTGCTAATTATTCATCCTCTATTCCTGACTAGTGAAGGCAAGCACGCCCAGATGTCTTCTTGACCTCCTTATCAACTTGTGTTGTCACTTTCAGGGAACTGTGGCCCTGCACACCAAATGCCTCGGTATGTTGGTGCTACGAAGGTTTCTGCCATTTACTGTGTGCAGTACTTCCCTCCTGCATTCGATCTCCCGAAATGCATCACCTTCCATTTGTCTGGATTAAACTCCATCTGCCATTTCTCCACCCAACTCTCCAACCAATCTCTTTCCTGCTGTATCCTCTGACAATCCTCCTTACCATCCACAGCACCCCTGAACTGTGTGTCATCCACAAACGCATCAATCAGACCATGTCTGCATTCCCCGCCCAACCATCTATATACATTACAAGCAACAAGATACAATTATACAAGCAACAATATTATATTAGATTCAGATGCCAATTTAGGCACAACCAGCAAACTAACAAACACAGAGTGAAGAATTCCTTACTCTGGATTTCTGGGTAGTTTACCATCAGAAGAAGTCCCCAGCACAGGGTAGTGGAGGTGGTTTCTGTGCCAGCAGCAAACAGGTCAGTGATTGTAACCACGATATCCTTTTTCTTACTCTCTAAATCTTCACCTCCCAGCTCCTTCAAGACAAAATGAAACAAAGGAGAGTGTGTCGCCTCCTTCAGGAAAATATTCAGCTCCATAAATGTCTGGACAGGGGTATGTGTGCCTGAGGATAGTGATCCTTCCAGCCTCTGGTCATGAACGTCACAATGACAATGACAGACTTGGCAGATAGAATACAATGCAGGGAAATGGGAAGTGGAGGGAGGAGAAATACACTCACTCATGGTCAGGCTTTGGGGAGGCAATAGATTTCACCAATTTGAAGGTGGAGGGACAGGTCGAGAAGTCCTTTAAAGCAACTTTACAGCTTTTGTTGGACTGAGTACGTACATCAGGAAGTTAACCCACACCATTCTGTTTTATATACAAATATATATAAAAATCTGGTGAGGCCTCAGCTGGAATATTGCATCCAGTTCTGGTGCCACACTTTTGGGAAAATGTCAATGCTGGGGCGTGGGTGCAGGGCAGATTTACTGAAGGGGAGAAGGTCAAGGGGAGATTCGATAGAACTGTTGGAAATCATGAATGGGTTTGACTGGATAAGTAAGGAGAGATGATTGCAGGAGCAGGGTGGGTCAGGGACAAGTCCAGTAGGAGGGGGCAACAAGGAGCACTCTACTGCAATGCGATGCTGAGTGACTGGAATTCCTGACACAGACACAAAGCTACATTCACACGAGAGTCGGGGATATACTTGAAGGGAAATAAGTGACAAGGCAGTGGAGAAAGAATAGGGGAGTGGGATAGCTCTACCAGGGAGCAGCTATCGATATGATGGGCCGAGCGACCTTCCCCTTTGCTGTATTACCCTCCAATTCTCTGAAGGAAAGTTGCCTTTCCTGTCTGAGTTCACCATTAGGTTTCAATTCACTCTGGCAGCTCAGCAGAGATGAAGGGGCAGGACTTAATGAATGTGGGGTTTAAATTCATTAAAGAGATTGATTTCCCAGTCAAAATGAGAATAGTGTGGTTCCAAAGCACTGAACAACAGATCCAGGTGTAATTTCAAGGGCAGTGTTCGGGGAAAATAATGTGTAAAATTAGGAAAGACCTCTCCTCAGTTAAATTACTCATGAGACTTTCTGTGTTGACTGTTGCAAGATTGAAGCTCACACACCATCAATGCTATATTCTGGACACATTGAGCATCCACGTGATGTCATGAGCAAAACGATGAGATAAATAATCAGATACAGTGAGCGCTTGAAGTTACACATTCGTGGTTGTATCCAGAAACGAGGGGCAGCACTGAGCGACATTTTAACAGATGTTTGACACAGAATCTTCCTCCATCAAAACCCACAAAGTCCTGGTGTGGAGTCTGAAATCTGGAGAGATTCCCCTTAGTGCTGAAGAGATGTGTCACTGTACCTGCTGATGCCTCAGAATTAAGGCCTCGCTGAGTGTCTGGATGCTGTTCTCGCTCAACGTCTCTTTGGCAGCTTTGAAGAAATCTTCAATTATTTCGTGCACCTTCACGAGATTTTGAATAATCTTCCTGCGGCTCGGAATCAGAAATCCCAGAGATGGGAAAGAGTTGAACAGCTGGATTGGAACAAGAACATAAGGATCAGGCCTTTGGAGGATCCAGTGATCGCTCGTCCACGGTCAGTGCAGCAACTACTTACATTCAGTGATGCTTCATGGGAGATAGGAGATTATCATGGCAACACCTCACTTCCTCTCCTCTCCTCAGTGCCCCTACCCCAACCCATAAACCCTCCAAATTTACAGCTTTAGTTTGAATGCTTTAGCTCTCATCCAGAATGGGTGACCTATCAGCTATCATCTGTTACACATGGATTCCAAAACTCAGATACAGGTCAGACCAAGTAAGGACAGCAGATTTCCTCCAAATTAGTGGACCAGCTGGGCTTTTCTTGCCAATTATATTCATCATTATACTCTTAAATCCAGATTTGTATTGTTAAAGCGAATTGAAATTCCGCCATCCACCACAGCAGGATTTGAACCCGGCTCCCCCAGGTTGATGTCACTTGCATCATTTTCCTTCATGTGGGAAGCTGAGGGAATCACATCTCTTGAAAGTATTACCCCACCTCCCCCCCCCCACACCCCGACCCCACCCACTCCCTCTCCATATCAAGAGTCTGGGAGAATGATTCCACTTCGGGGAATCTTTCTGTGATTCTATAAAATGCCTCACTTCATTCTAAATGAGTTCAGAAAACTCATTACGGTGACAACACGTTCAGTGCCAGGCCAGATTAATTTTGTCAGTGCTGAAGGAGGGCCATTGGACCTGAAACTTTCTCTCCTCAGAGACGACCAGACCTCCTGGGTCTTTCCAGCAACTTCCCAACCATTTTCTGATTGCCAGCAATGCTGCAGTTCTTTGCTTTATTTTAAAATAGATTTCCACGTTTATTTTCTGACCAAAAGTTTTCCAATTTAGCCCACGTAAGCCTGTCTCACATATCAGCATTTATGACTGAGACAGAATGTTAACACGATTCTTCAACCTGTAACAAGTCAGATGTGAAAGTTGAAACTTTATTGCTGGAACAGCACAGCAGGTCAGGCAGCATCCAGGGAACAGGAGATTCGACGTTTCGGGCACAGGCCCTTCCTCAGGAATGTGGACGTCACACACACCAAATTGCAAATGACCTCAACACTCAGCCTGAGTACAATACCACAAAACGACAATTACATGTATTGGAGCTGTTCCCAACAGTCTCGTGTTCTCATTAACCATGTTTGTTAGGTGGATAAATACTTCATTGTTATAATCAAAACGGTCTCCAAATATGATGGAACAGACGATATTGCTCACAGCCAAATACATAATCTGTGCAGTTTCAAAAGGCTGACCTGTGAATAAACACAGAATTCCATTACAAAAAGGCCTCTAAACAGTAATCATACTTCAATCATTGTCCTCTTTCACAAAGCACAAGTTACTCATATAAAACAAAGAACCGCAAATCTGAAGCGACAACAGAAATTGCTGGAGAAACTCAGCACATCTGGCAGCATCCCTGGGGAGAAAGCAGAGTTAGTATTTTAACAAACAACAGTACATTACTGGAACAGGCCCTTCTGCCCATCGAGCCTGTATTGATGCATGAAACCTTTCTGAACTAAAACGTTTCTGCCTCCACACACTCCATATCCCTCTATTCCCTGCTTCTTCAGGAATCGGTCCAGTTCCCTATTCAATGTTCCTGTTCTGAAGAAGGGGACTCGAAAGGTTAACGCTGTTTTCTCTCCCACATATATGCCCCGACCTGCTGAGTTTTGTCAGAATTGGGAAGATTTAAGATTAATCAGGAAGCGGGAAGTCAAAATTGCAGCTTTTAGATGAGTCATAGTGATAGGGATGTACAGCATAGAAATAGACCATTCCATCCAATTCATCTATATCTAGTGCCTTTTGCTTGTACATGGCCCATATCCCTCTAAACCCATCCTATTCATACACATGTCCAGATGAATTTTAAATGTTGTCACCATATCAGCCTCCACCACTTCCTCTGGCAGCTTATTCCATCCATGTACCCCCCTTTGCATGAAAATGTTGCCCCTTTAGGCGTCCATTATATCTTTCCCCTCTCACCCTAAACCTATGCTCTGTAGTTCTGGGCTTCCCTACCCCAGCGAAAAGGCCTTGTCTATTTACCTGATCCATGCCTCTCATGATTTTATAAACCTCTAAGAGGTCACCCCTCAGCCTCCGACACTCCAGGGAAAACAGCCCGAGCCTATTCAGCCTCTCCCTATAACTCAAACCCTCCAACCTGGCAACATCCTTGTAAATCATTTCTACACCATTTCACATTTCACAACATCCTTCCTTGAGGAAGGGAGACCTGAATTGCACAAAATCTTCCAAAAGTGGCCTAGCCAATGTCCTGTACAACATGACTTCCCAACTCCTATACTCACTGCTCTTACCAATAAAGAAAAGCATACTAAATGCCTTCTTCACGATCCTATCTACCTGCAACTCCACTTTCAAGGAACTATGAACCTGCCCTCCAAGGTCTCTTTGTTTAGCAACACTCCCGAGGACCTTACCGTTAAGTGCATAAGCCCTGCCTGATTTGCCTTTCCAAAATACAGCATCTCCGATTATTTAAATTGACCTCTATTTGCCACTCTTCGTCCACTGGCCCATCTCGCCAAGATCCTGTAGTACTCTGAGATAACCTTCGTTGCTGTCTGCAACACCTACAATTTTGGCATCATCTGCAAACAAACCAACAATACTTCCTGTGTTCACATCCAAATCATTTATATAAATGATAAAAATCAATGAACCCAGGCACTGATCCTTGTGGCACTCCACTGATCATAGGCCTCCAGTCTGAAAAGCAACCCTTCACTACCACCCTCTGTCTTCTACCTTTGAGCCAGTTCTATATCCAAATGGCTAGTTCTCTCTGTATTCCATGTGATCTAACCTTGCTAACCAGTCTACCATGCGGAAGCTTGTTGAATGCCTTGCTGAAGTCCATTTGGATCACATCCACCACTCTGCCCACATCAATCCTCTTAGTTACAAGAAATCACTTTGAAGGAGACATACCATCTTGTTACATTAGAGCCAGTCTCACTACTAAAAACTTGGTGCTACATTTCCCTGAGAGCCCACCACCTCCTACATTTTCCAAAACAACATACTTGTTTGAGATGGAATAGCCACAGGAGACTCCTGCACTATCTGCCTACCTTTCCTGGAGTTAACCCATCTACCGGACTGTCTGTGCAGTTTTTCTCCCTTCCTGAAGCTGCCATCCACCACACCCCTTGCTCCTGTAAATTCCTCATTTCCTCAACCTGCCACTCTCACCAATCCATGCAATCCAATAGAATTCGCAAACAACACACTTCCTGCAGATGTAATCATCAGTAACTTGGAAACTCTCCCCAATCTCCCACATCCAACAGGAAGAGCACATCACTCTACTAAAAGCCATCTTTACACCTTAATCGACAGACGCAGAAAATAGCCTTGTCGTACCGCTCAAAAAAGGATAACTTAGTACCTGTGTTTTATATCATTAAAGTTTATTGAAGAGAGAGATCTTAATAAAAACATATAATCAAAAGTACCCCTTATACTCACTGTTGTAGATTTACCAAAAACCACAGTCAGGTTACACTTTCAAGCTAGCCATTTCACTGCTCCCTGTTGTGAGATCCCCACATGGTTTCTCAAAGGTCAGCTTCGAATTTTACTGTTTGTTCATTTTTCTCAGAATGAACGCCAATGTCCAGATACACTTATTACTAAACAGCAAAATCATACAGCTCTGCAGGGTCTTTGCTTGGTCAGACAGCTGTACAGGATCACTGCTGGGTCACACAGCTGTGCAGGGTCACTGCTGGGTCACACAGCTGTACAGGGTCACTGCTGGGTCACACAGCTGTACAGGATCATTGCTGTCTCTCACAGCTGTACACGGTCATTGCTGGGTCACACAGCTGTACAGGGTCACTGCTGGGTCACACAGCTGTGCAGGGTTACTGCTGGGTCCCACAGCTGTACAGGGTTACTGCTGGGTCACACAGCTGTACAGGATCACTGCTGGGCCACACAGCTTTACAGGATCACTGCTGTCTCACACATCTGTACAGGGTCATTGCTGGGTCACACAGCTGTACAGGATCATTGCTGGGCCACACAGCTGTGCAGGGTTACTGCTGAGTCACACAGCTGTACAGGATCACTGCTGTCTCACACAGCTGTGCAGGGTCACTGCTGGGTCACACAGCTGTATAGGATCATTGCTGGGTCACACAGCTGTGCAGGGTCACTGCTGGGTCACACAGCTGTGCAGGGTTACTGCTGGGTCACACAGCTGTACAGGCTTACTGCTGGGTCACACAGCTGTACAGGATCACTGCTGGGCCACACAGCTGTACAGGGTCACTGCTGGGTCACACAGCTGTACAGGGTTACTGCTGGGTCACACAGCTGTACAGGATCACTGCTGGGTCACACAGCTGTACAGGGTCATTGCTGGGTCACACAGCTGTACAGGATCATTGCTGGGCCACACAGCTGTACAGGGTAATTGCTGGGTCACACAGCTGTACAGGATCACTGCTGGGTAACACAGCTTTGCAGGGTCACTGCTAGGTCACACAGCTGTGCAGGGTAATTGCTGGGTCACGCAGCTGTGCAGGGTCACTGCTGGGTCACACAGCTGTGCAGGGTTACTGCTGGGTCACACAGCTGGGCAGGGTGACTGCTGGGTCACACAGCTGTGCAGGGTCATTGCTGGGTCACGCAGCTGTACAGGGTCATTGCTGGGTCACGCAGCTGTAGAGCGTCACTGCTTGGCCACACAGCTGTGTGGGGGATTACTGCTGGGTTACACAGCTGTACAGGGACACTGCTGGGTCACACAGCTGTACAGGGTTACTGCTTGGTCAGACAGCTGTGCACGTTCATTGCTGGGCCACACAGCTGTACAGGATCACTGCTGGGTAACACAGCATTGCAGGGTCACTGCTGGGTCACACAGCTGTGCAGGGTCACTGCTGGGTCACACAGCTGTACAGGATCACTGCTGGGTAACACAGCTGTACAGGGTCACTGCTGGGTCACACAGCTGTACAGGGTCACTGCTGTCTCACACAGCTGTACAGTGTCTTTGCTGGGTCAGACAGCTGTACAGGATCACTGCTGGGTCACACAGCTGTGCAGGGTCACTGCTGGGTCACACAGCTGTACAGGGTCACTGCTGGGTCACACAGCTGTACAGGATCATTGCTGTCTCTCACAGCTGTACACGGTCATTGCTGGGTCACACAGCTGTACAGGATCACTGCTGGTTAACACTGCTGTACAGGATCACTGCTGTCTCACACAGCTGTACAGGTTCATTGCTGGGTCACACAGCTGTACAGGATCACTGCTGGGTAACACAGCTGTACTGGGTCACTGCTGGGTCACACAGCTGTACAGGATCATTGCTGGGTCACACAGCTGTACAGGGTCACTGCTGTCTCACACAGCTGTACAGGGTCTTTGCTGGGTCAGACAGCTGTCCAGGATCACTGCTGGTTAACACAGCTGTACAGGGTCACTGCTGGGTAACACAGCTGTACAGGGTCACTGCTGTCTCACACAGCTGTACAGTGTCTTTGCTGGGCCACACAGCTGTACAGGGTCACTGCTGGGTCACACAGCTGTACAGGGTTACTGCTGGGTCACACAGCTGTACAGGATCACTGCTGGGTCACACAGCTGTACAGGGTCATTGCTGGGTCACACAGCTGTACAGGATCATTGCTGGGCCACACAGCTGTACAGGGTAATTGCTGGGTCACACAGCTGTACAGGATCACTGCTGGGTAACACAGCTTTGCAGGGTCACTGCTAGGTCACACAGCTGTGCAGGGTAATTGCTGGGTCACGCAGCTGTGCAGGGTCACTGCTGGGTCACACAGCTGTGCAGGGTTACTGCTGGGTCACACAGCTGGGCAGGGTGACTGCTGGGTCACACAGCTGTGCAGGGTCATTGCTGGGTCACGCAGCTGTACAGGGTCATTGCTGGGTCACGCAGCTGTAGAGCGTCACTGCTTGGCCACACAGCTGTGTGGGGGATTACTGCTGGGTTACACAGCTGTACAGGGACACTGCTGGGTCACACAGCTGTACAGGGTTACTGCTTGGTCAGACAGCTGTGCACGTTCATTGCTGGGCCACACAGCTGTACAGGATCACTGCTGGGTAACACAGCATTGCAGGGTCACTGCTGGGTCACACAGCTGTGCAGGGTCACTGCTGGGTCACACAGCTGTACAGGATCACTGCTGGGTAACACAGCTGTACAGGGTCACTGCTGGGTCACACAGCTGTACAGGGTCACTGCTGTCTCACACAGCTGTACAGTGTCTTTGCTGGGTCAGACAGCTGTACAGGATCACTGCTGGGTCACACAGCTGTGCAGGGTCACTGCTGGGTCACACAGCTGTACAGGGTCACTGCTGGGTCACACAGCTGTACAGGATCATTGCTGTCTCTCACAGCTGTACACGGTCATTGCTGGGTCACACAGCTGTACAGGATCACTGCTGGTTAACACTGCTGTACAGGATCACTGCTGTCTCACACAGCTGTACAGGTTCATTGCTGGGTCACACAGCTGTACAGGATCACTGCTGGGTAACACAGCTGTACTGGGTCACTGCTGGGTCACACAGCTGTACAGGATCATTGCTGGGTCACACAGCTGTACAGGGTCACTGCTGTCTCACACAGCTGTACAGGGTCTTTGCTGGGTCAGACAGCTGTCCAGGATCACTGCTGGTTAACACAGCTGTACAGGGTCACTGCTGGGTAACACAGCTGTACAGGGTCACTGCTGTCTCACACAGCTGTACAGTGTCTTTGCTGGGTCACACAGCTGTACAGGATCACTGCTGGGTCACACAGCTGTGCAGGGTCATTGCTGGGTCACGCAGCTGTACAGGGTCATTGCTGGGTCACGCAGCTGTAGAGCGTCACTGCTTGGCCACACAGCTGTGCGGGGGATTACTGCTGGGTTACACAGCTGTACAGGGACACTGCTGTCTCACACAGCTGTACAGTGTCTTTGCTGGGTCAGACAGCTGTACAGGATCACTGCTGGGTCACACAGCTGTGCAGGGTCACTGCTGGGTCACACAGCTGTACAGGGTCACTGCTGGGTCACACAGCTGTACAGGATCATTGCTGTCTCTCACAGCTGTACACGGTCATTGCTGGGTCACACAGCTGTACAGGATCACTGCTGTCTCACACAGCTGTACAGGATCATTGCTGGGTCGCACAGCTGTACAGGATCACTGCTGGGTAACACAGCTGTACAGGGTCACTGCTGGGTCACACAGCTGTACAGGATCATTGCTGGGTCACACAGCTGTACAGGATCACTGCTGTCTCACACAGCTGTACAGGGTCTTTGCTGGGTCAGACAGCTGTCCAGGATCACTGCTGGGTCACACAACTGTACAGGGTCACTGCTGGGTCACACAGCTGTACAGGATCATTGCTGTCTCTCACAGCTGTACCGGGTCATTGCTGGGTCACACAGCTGTACAGGATCACTGCTGGTTAACACAGCTGTACTGGGTCACTGCTGGTTCACACATCTGTACAGGGCCATTGCTGGGTCACACAGCTGTACAGGATTAATGCTGGGTAACACAGCTGTGCAGTGTCACTGCTGGGTCACACAGCTGTGCAGGGTCATTGCTGGGTTACCCAGCTGTGCAGGGTCATTGCTGGGTCACGCAGCTGTACAGGGTCACTGCTGGGTCACGCAGCCGTACAGGGTCACTGCTTGGTCACACAGCTGTGCGGGGGGTTACTGCTGGGTTACACAGCTGTGCAGGATCACTGCTGGGTCACACTGCTGTGCAGGGTCACTACTAGGTTACACAGCTGTACAGGGTTACTTACTGATTGGTCACACAGCTGTGCAGGGTCATTGCTGGGTCACACAGCTGTACAGGATCACTGCTGGGTCACACAGCTGTGCAGGGTAACTGCTGGGTCAAACAGCTGTACTTGGTCATTGATGGGTCACACAGCTGTACAGGCTCACTGCTGGGTCACACAGCTTTACAGGGTCACTGCTGGGTCACAGAGCTGTACAGGGTTACTGCTGGGTCACACAGCTGTGCAGGGTCATTGCTGGGTCACACAGCTGTACAGGTTCATTGCTGGGTCACACAGCTGTACAGGATCATTGCTGGGTCACACAGCTGTACAGGGTCACTGCTGGGCCACACAGCTGTACAGGATCATTGCTGGGTCACACAGCTGTACAGGATCACTGCTGGGTCACACAACTGTACAGGATCACTGCTTGTTCACACAGCTGTACAGGGTCACTACTGGGTCACACAGCTGTACAGGATCACTGCTTGTTCACACAGCTGTACAGGGTCACTGCTGGGTCACACAGCTGTGCAGGGTCACTGCTGGGTCACACAGTTGTACAGGATCACTGCTGGCTAACACAGCTGTACAGGATCACTGCTGTCTCACACAGCTGTACAGGGTCACTGCTGGGTCACACAGCTGTACAGGGTCATTGCTGGGTCACACAGTTGTACAGGATCACTGCTGGGTAACACAGCTGTACAGGATCACTGCTGTCTCACACAGCTGTACAGGGTCACTGCTGTCTCACACAGCTGTACAGGGTCACTGCTGGGTCACACAGCTGTACAGGGTCACTGCTGGGTCACACAGCTGTACAGGGTCACTGCTGTCTCACACAGCTGTACAGGGTCACTGCTGGGTCACACAGCTGTACAGGGTCACTGCTGGGTCACACACCTGTACAGGATCATTGCTGGGTCACACAGCTGTCCAAGATCACTGCTGGGTCACACAGCTGTACAGGGTCACTGCTGGGTCACACAGCTGTACAGGATCACTGCTGGGTTAACACAGCTGTGCAGGGTCACTGCTGGGTCACAGCGATGGGATTCAAACCGACATCTCTGAGGAGACTGGAGTGTGGGAAGAAGAAATGTATCATTGTTTAACATCACTGAATCAAACTCCTGGAATTCCCTCCGTTAGAACAGTTGTACAGGGTCACCGCTGTCTCACACAGCTGTTCGGGGTCATTGCTGGGTCACACAGCTGTTCAGGGTCATTTCTGTGTAACACAGTTGTGCACATTCACTGCCGGGTCATGCAGCTGTACAGTGTCATTGCTGGGTCACACAGCTGTACAGGGTCATTCCTGGGTCACTCAGCTGTTTCGGTTTGATGTCTCCATTTCTAACCTTCCATGTGATATCTGCTTTGTCTTGCTTCATCATTTTTAAAACCATTGTTCTTTTGATTTCTTCCCAAAATAATCAAAGCAACAGCTTATAAAACAGTAATTACTGCTCCAAAGATTCCAGGAAATCATCTCCAACACTGCAATATCTCCAATATGGAGCAGCTGTTACAGCCACAATTTTTTCCCATCCTCCACCTCAGGTTACGCAGAATCCTTCAGCTTAAAATGACTTGGCAGCGATGGGATTCAAAGCTACATCTCCGAAGAGACTGGAGTTGGGAGGAAGAAATGTATCATTGTTTAACATCACTGAATCAAACTCCTGGAATTCCCTCTGTTAGGACATTGTGGGTCAACCTACAGCACGTGAACTGGAATTGTTCAAGTAGACAGCTCACCATCTCCTTCTCAAGAGACAACTAGACACAGGCAAAATGTTGCTGGCAGTCAGCGGTGCCAATGCCATGTGTAAAGGTTTGAACATATAGCATGGTCTCAATTCTCACACTGGCTGTGATTGCTATAAAGGTCCCACCTTTTCAATCTCGTCCCTCACCTGAGGCATGTTTAAGGTTAAACTCAGCACCAGTCATGTCTACTCAGTGAGAGAGAGAGGGACAACGGTGATTTCACCTGTCAATTATGTCAGACCAAGTCGAGGAGGAACAAACAGATTTTAGGGGTGAAATGGACCAATGGCTTGAACAAACAAATGCCTAAATTGACCCGAGAGTTGGGAAGAGCATGAGAAAGGCTGTTAATACACCATCGCACCTAACTTTTAGCAACCACCGTCCACACTGAAGGAATGGAAATAATTCAGTAAGCTTTGTGCAGGAGCGGACAACCAGACACAGACCATGTTGTGTCTGTGCTTACACACCAGAGTCTGGACTCAAATTACCTTCAAACTCCCTTGCCACTGCACCAGTGTCACACCCTGTTGTGTCCTGTGGGAATCGGTGTGCACGGACCAGTCCACATTTTAAAATAAGAAATCCCACAAGGATGCTTTCCACTCATCTCCAAGTTGTATTGGGACCTGGAACCTGAGGGCCCCCAAGGGCCACCCCAACAGTGACTGACCTGGGAGCCTCACCACAGCCATAGCTCAGCAAGTCTAGGTACCTCGCCACCCACATCTCTGCTGTATACGTGAGAGCCTGTCACCAACACGTGGAGGCGATGGTCAAAGAACCAGAGTGGCAGAGTCTCTGCTGATCAGGCAGGACCTAGTTAAATTGAGGGGAATAATAGACCTGAATCTTCACAGCAGCAGCAGCATTGGTATGTGAATGCTGCCCTGGAACATTCTCTTGATCTAAAGTTGGTGTTGGGATCTTTTGTTCAAGTGAAAATCTTTTCTGTAGATGTCAATTTCGAGGGAACCATGAATCCCAGCATGTCATGACCTACCAAGCACTCACCCTTGTGACTCTCAAACACATTGACAAGAAAGCTGGCCTCTTCATTGATCCTGTCTTCAATGGATTTCTTGCCCATGCCAAATCCTCGGAGAGCTGAGATCACAAACTTTCGGTTCTCCCGCCACAACTTCCCGTCACTGAATATCACGCCTGAAAGTGACACACAAAAAGCTGATCAAATATTGTACACGGGTTCTGCTGTGAGTGCTGCCAAACCCCAGGTTTCTAACGCCCTTTCCTTTCCTGAGAATTACACCATTCTACAACCAAGAGGAAGGTCATTGTATCCATGAGTGCTCTTTGGGGGAGTGAGCCATTGGTCTGACTTCACAAAATTCTTCTTGATGTTGTCATTCTCAATTCCCCTTTGGATGTTCCTGTTAACCCTGCTTCCAGAACCATCCCAGGTACTGCATTCCAGATGACAATGACAGCCGTAAAACCAAATCTCATCTTCCCTCTGATTTTTGTAACCAAGTGGCCTCTTTTGATGTAGTCTGCCCAATTCTGGTCTCCCTGTTGCAGGGAGGATATTATTAAGCTGGACGGGGTTAAGAAGAGATTCACCAGGATGTTACCGGGATTAGAGAGTTTGAGGTATGGGGAGAGGCTGCATAGGCTGCAACGTTTTTCACTGGAGTGTGGGAGGTTGAGGGGTGACCTTGCAGAAGTTTATAAAATCATGAGGGACATGGATAAGGTGAATGGCAGGTGTCTTTTCTCCCCGGGATGGAGGATTTCAAGGCAAGGGGCATATTCTTTAGATGTGAGTAGAAAGGTTTTAAAAAAAGACATGGGGGCAGTTGTTTTATACAGAGTGTGGTTTTTGTGTGGAATGAACTTCCAGTGGAAGTGGTAGAAGTGGATATAGTTATAACATTTAAAAGACATTTGGATAAGTACACGAATAAGAAATGTTTGGAGGAATGTGGACCAAGCGCAGCCAAGTGGGATAAGTTTAGTTTGGGATTACGTTCAGCATGGACTGGTTAGGCCGAAGGGTCTGTTTCAGTGTTTTATGACTCTATGATCTATGACTCCCAATTTCTGTATTTGTCAGTTCATATTTAAGGTTGTCCCACAGTAAAATGTGCCCTTTTTATTTGTTGATTTAATATTGAACAACTCGAATATATCATGTGAAGGTTAATGTTCTGTAGCTTGAGCAACATTTATGGAGTTAGACAAATTGTTGATGCAGGGGATTGTCCCAGGTATTCAATGACTCCCATTATATTGAGGGAGGTGAGGGAGAAGTGCAGTACCTTGAGACAGCAAGGTATTGGCAAGTGGCCAATTGGCAGGAAATAAAAAGTAGGAAGGTAACAGGGTCTGACTGCCAACCCAGCAGCTTAACCAAGGGAGGAGTGTGAGGTCTGTTAGCAGCTCGGGATCTGATCCCTGCCATTTACTATGACAGCAGGAAGCTCGAGCGTATTGGGGTTTTGAATGAGATGCCAAAGTTGCACTATGTATTTCTGTGGATGTGAAATGTAATGATTTTAATTGCTAGTAGCCCTCCTCTCACACAGCACAAGTTTTGGTTGGCATTACTTTGGCATTTTCTAGCACATTGCAAGAATTCAGATTGTCAAAATGTGTATTTCTTCAGCAAAACCAAAGGAAATTATGTTGAAATTTAATAAAACATTTGTTTGGCTTCAAGTGGAGCAATGTATTCAATTCTGAGCGCCACATTGTCGGGAAATGGTTGAGCGAGGGTCACCATCAGACGAATGATAGATGATCGCTTGTCAAAGGTGGTGTTGTTCACCTTGGAGAAGAGAAGGTTGTGTGGGCTTTTGGATGGAAATATCCAAGATCATAAGGGATCTCGTCAGAGTCAATGAAAAGACACTGTTTCCCATTGGCTGGAGGACTGAGAATCAGATGGCACAGAGCTCATAGCATTGGCAAAAGAAACAAAGAGGGTTTGTGAAAGACACATTGAATGGTGATGATCAGAAGTGCCTGATCAATGGAAATTCAATGGAAGTTTTCAAAAAAGATTTGAATAAGTGCCTGACGAGGGAAAGGCTTTTCAGGGATGCAGGGAAAGGGCAGGGGAGCAGGACCATTTCAGTTGTAATCACTGATAAACATTGGCCTAACCCAGGATTATTGTGAATGAGAAGCTTGGGTATTTATAAATTGACGGAAATAGTGGCTAAAAGGCTACAGTTCAATTCCAGAACATTTTGTGTCACTTTAACCAGCATGATCGGGTGAGCTGAGTTGAAGACAGAAATGACCAAAGAGTAACACAGAGATGAAAGAGGGAAATTACCACTTTGGAATGAAACTGCGTCATATATCGGTAAGTGTGGCCTCCCACTGAATTGATCAGCGTGATTCACAAGAGCGTCTTTCACTGTGTCGTAACCAGTCAACACCACTGCCTTCAGCGGGCCGAGCTCCACTGAAAATACACTTCCATATTTCTCTGCAAGCTAACAAAGAGAGATTTATTTCATTAAGGTTTCATTTCTAATCAGCTGTAGCACAAGTCAGGGGCGAAAAATGAAGGAAAGAATATTAATCCCCAATTCTGAAGAATTTGATGCCCATCTGTATTTTCCCTCGAGAAGGTGTTGGTGAGCTGCCTTCCTGACCCACTGCAGTGCAGGTGGGTAAACCTTCAATGGTGTTGGGAAAGGAATTCCAGAATGTTGAACATAGAAACAGAAGGAGGCCATTCAGCCCCTCAAGCTCCCTCCACAACTCAATGACATCATGAATGATCTTTGGCCGAACTCCATGTTCCTGCCTTTGGCCCATATCCCCTCATGGTTTTGCTTCATTAAAATGTATCTACCTCAAGTTTAAAACTAATAACTGATCCCACACCCACTGCCATTTGTGGAAGAGTGTTCTACCACCCTTTCTCATATCTCCCTCCCAAATGGTCTGGCCCAGACTGTGTCCTTTCGTTTGAGACTCTCCAAACAGTGGAAATAGTTTATCATTATCCACCCTTTTCATGTTAATAATCTCGAAGATTTTGATCAGATCACCCCTTATCCTTCTAAATTTAAGAGAAAGCAGGCCTTATTTGGATCATCTCTCCTCATAACCTAACCCCTGAAGGACATGCATTATTCCTGTAAACCTTCGCTGTGCTCCCTCCAAGGCCATTCCATCCTCCCTGAGGTGTGTAGCCCAGACCTGCTCACAGTGCTCCACGTGGGCTCTGACCAGGGTCCTGTCTAACTGCAGCTTAATTTATTCATCCTTTTGTATTCCAGGTATGAAGGCCAACATTCAACCAACTTTCTTGATTATATTCTGAACCTACTTACAATATTTCAAAGATCTGTGCACCCAAACTCTCAAGTCTCTTTGCACATCCACTGTTGAGCCAGTGACACTGAAGGAACAGCAATACTTTGTCCTTGTAGATTCAGGTCTAACTTATTTCCATGTTGTCATGTTCCCATGTGGCTGGCTATCTGCATCAGCGACTCACCAATATCATTGACCACACTCCATGAATTCATGGGCAGGCTCAGTGATGGTCATTTTGACCTTACTGCTGTTCCTCTTACTCAGAATGTAAGTAACCTTTTTCACTCTCTTGCTAGCTGTCTCTTCCAATTCCTGGATTTTCCTCTCTAGTGTTATCTTCTCATTCCCATCCCCCCCCTAAAAATTAATCTGAACCCTCCTCAATAACATTAATATACTATCCCATCAGGACGCTGGTCTAGCCTCTATTCAGGTGCAAACCATCCGGCCGGGACAAGTCTCAACGGCTCCAGAATTGTTACTAATCTCTGAGGAGCCTAATTCCCCCAAACTTTCACCCCCCCAAATGCCATATCCCCTGGCACGTATCCATCTGCTTATCTTCCATCTTGTTTCCTGACCCGTGTGTGGCACTATGGGTAATCTGGAGATTGTTTCCTTTGAGGTTCTGCTATGGACAAGCAGGAGGTGGCTGGAAGAACACAGTAAACCAGGCAGTGGAGAGGTCAACATTTCAGGGGCAACACTTCTTCAGGACTGGGGTGGGTGTTGGGAGTGGTGGGCTGCAGATAAAGTGGGAGGTTGGGGCAGGGTGGTGAAGTGGGGATAGATGAAGACAGGTAGAGGGTATGACCTGGTTAGTCAATGGGAGGAATGGATCCAGTTGGTGGGAGGGAGCAGTGCAAGGGATGGGGGAGGGGCTGGGAAGGGATTCGGGGGATGGGGAGGGAGGTTATTTGAAATTGGAGAACTCAATGTTGAGTCCACCAGGCAGGAGGCAGCCCGGGCGGAAGATGAGGTGCTGTTCCTCCAATTTGTTATTGGGGTCGTTGTGGCAATTCAGGAGGTCAAGGATGGTCATGTCAGAAAGGGAGTGGGAAGTGGGATTAAAGCAGCTGCGGGCCCGGCAGAGATCCTCGGTAAACCATTCCCTAAGTTTACATTCAGTTTCCCCGATGTAGAGAAGACCACATCGGGAGCACCTGATGCAGTAAACTAGGTTGGAGGAGAGGCAGGTGAATCTCTGTCTCACCCGGAAGGACTGTTTGGGCCCTGGATGGAGGTGAGGGAGGTGGTGTACTGGCAAGTTTTGAATCATTTCTGGTTGCAGGGGAAGATACCTGGGGGTTCGGAGGTGTTGGTGGGGAGAGTGGTGCAAACAAAGGACTGTCGAAGGGAACTGTCCTTGCAGAAGGCAGAGGGGGGTGGGCAGGGGGAGATATTCTGGGTGGTGAGGTCGAGTTGGAGTTGGCGGAAGTGTTTATGAATGATGCATTGGATACACAGACTGGTGGGATGGTACGTGAGGACAAGGGGGACTCAGACATTATTGCTTTGGTGGGGGTTTAGAGCAGTGGAGTGGGAAATGGAGGTGGTGTAGCAGAGGGCTCTCTGGATGATGGAGGGAGGAATAGCTGGTTATTCAAAATAGCTGGACATCTGGGATGCTTGGGAGAGGAATGTCTCCTCGTCTGAGCAAATGCGGCAGAGGCAGAGGAATTGGGAGAATGGGATGGAATTCTGGCAGGATACTGGGTGGGAAAAGGTGTAGTCCAGGTAGTCACGGGAGTCTGTGGGCTTGTAGTAAACATCCATCTGGAGACTGTCGCTGGAGATGGAAATGGTGAGGTCAAGAAAGGGGAGGGAGGTGTCCGGAATGGACCAAATGAATTTGAGGGAGGGGTGGAAGTTGTGGGTGAAATCGCTGAATAGCTCCAATTCAGTCTGGATTCAGGATGCTGCCCCAATGCAGTCATCGATGTAATGGTGGAAGAGTTATGGCACAGTGCCTGTATAAGTACTGAAGAGGGACTGTTCGATATAGCCAACAAAAAGACAGGTGTAGCTGTGGCCCATCCAGGTGCCCATGGACATCACCTTGATTTGGAGGAAATGGGAGGAGTTAAAGGAAAAGTTATTGAGGGTGAGGACCCTTTCAGCAAGGTGGAGGAGGGTATTGGTGGAGGAGGGGTCTGGATCGGTCTGTTGGACAGGAAGAGGCGGAGGGCCTGGAGACCATCCTTGTGGGGTATGGATGTAAATAAGGACGGCACGTCCAGAGAGTAGATCAAGCGCTGGGGGCCAGAGAACTGGAAGTTGCTGAAGAGATGGAGGGTGTGGTCAGTGTCGTGGGTGTAGGTGGGAAATGCCTGATCCAAGGGGGAGAGGATGGAGTCAAGGTAGGACAGGATGTGTTCAGTGGGACAGGGGCATGCCGAGACGATGGGTCAGCTGGAGTAGTTGAGCTTGTGGATCTTGGGGAGCAGGTAGACCGGGCAGTGTGGGGCATGGGTACTATGGGTTTGGAGGCAGTGGAGGGGAGATCACTGGAGACAATGAGGGCACAGACAGTGTGAGTGAATTTAGCCTGATGGGTCGCGAAGGTTGGTGGGGGGAGGGGGTCGTGGGCAAGGGGGGCGGGTAGGACGTGGTGTTGGAGAGTTGACGTTCAGCCTCTGGAACATTGAGGTCCGTTGTCCAGACAACTATCTTTGTCAGTGTGTTTGGTGAGGAGCGAGTGGTGTGCTGCACGTTTGGAGGGGGTGAGGTTGGAGTGGGTGGGGGAGGGTTGGAGACATTGAAGCGGTGGATGTCACGTCAGAGGACAAGGGCGGGTGGCGACCAAGTGGAGGAGGAACCTTGGAGGTGGAAGAGGGGTTCACCAGAGGGAGGTTGGGAATTTTGGGGTGAAATCCTGAGGTGGCTGATGTGGGGGAGGGGAGAAGGGTGATGGCATGTGGTGGGTGAGTTTTGGATGTGTGGTGTGGTAGAGGGTAGTGAGTGTGGGGGAGAAAGGAGATTGGGAGGGCAGTGGGCTGGGGAGTGTTGTGGGGATGTGGGGGGAAGGGATGCTGGGGTCGGAGGGGTGAGGTTAAGAGGAAGAGGTGGAGGGGTAGGGTGCATTGTGGAGGTGGATGGGTGAGGAGGGAGAGTGGGTGCACTGGCTGACAGGCTGAGGGTTGGCAGTAGGACCCAGGGGTGACCCTGGGAAATGTCGTCCGAGTCTTGCTTGCAGAGAGGGCAGAGCCAGAAGTGGAGGTGGGAGCTGGAGGGAAGACGAAGCTGATCTGAGTGCTGTTGTAGGAGACATCTGGAGCAGAGGAGGAGGTTATGGGTGTGTACATGGGTGGTGGTGGGGGTGCCCGGGAGGGTATCGCGGTGGCACAGTTACCAACCTGGAACACAGCTCCCTCAACTCAAACTGCAGGGCCCCACCCAGCTGGTGCATAGCCACTAGCTGTTCACCTTCTGAATGTTCTTCATTCATTCAGTGACGTTCTTGAACCAGGATTTTTTTTATATTTCAAAAATATACTTTATTCATAAAAATATTTTGAAGATCTGTACAATTGGTCAAGCCATACATACATAAACATTCCATTTCTTTGCATACAGAGATCGAGTAATCATTCATATATACAAGTCTGTACATTGACCCTCCACATATTTAGCTGATGCAGATGTTACATGGTGGTCTTTCCCCACCGCGCCTTGGTGGCAGCTGCCCCAAGCTTCAGCGCGTCCTTCAACACGTAGTCCTGGACCTTGGAATGTGCCAGTCTGCAACACTCAGTCGGGTTCAACTCCTTCAGCTGGAAGATCAGCAGGTTTCGGACCGCCCAGAGAGCGTCCTTCACCGAGTTGATGATCCTCCAGGCACAGTTGATGTTCGTCTCGGTGTGCGTCCCGGGGAACAGACCGTAGAGCACGGAGTCCCGCGTCATGGCGCAGCTCGGGACGAACCTCGACAAACACCACTGCATTCCTCTCCAGACTTCCTCTGCATAGGCACATTCCAGAAGGAGGTGTGTGACAGTCTCGTCCCCTCCGCAGCCGCTTCGAGGGCAGCGTGCGGTGCGGCTGAGAGTCCGGGCGTGCATAAAGGATCTCACAGGCAGAGCCCTTCTCACCACCAGCCAAGCCATGTCTTGGTGCTTGTTGGAAAGTTCTGGCGATGAGGCATTCTGCCAAATGGCTTTGAAAGTCTGCTCAGGGAACTGCTCGATAGGATCCGCCCTCTCCTTTTCCCGAAGGGTCTCAAGGACACTACGTGCTGACCACTTCCTGATGGACTTGTGGTCAAAGGTGTTTTTCTTCATCAACTTCTCCACGAAGGACAGGTGATACGGAACGGTCCAACTACTCGGAGCGTTCCGCGGCAGCGAGGCCAGGCCCATCCTTCACAACACCGGGACAGGTAGAACCTCAGTACGTAGTGACACTTGGTGTTTGCGTACCGGGGATCCACGCACAGCTTGATGCAGCCACACACAAAGGTGGCCATCAGGTGAGGGTGGCATTGGGTGTATTTTTTCCCCCATCGCCCAGATCTTTGTACAGCGAGTCCCTTCGGACCCGGTCCATCTTTGACCTCCATATAAACTGGAAGATGGCCCGGGTGACTGCAGCGGCACAGGTTCTGGGAATAGGCCAGACCTGTGCCACGTATAATAGCAATGACAGTGCCTCACACCTGATGACCAGGTTTTTTCCCGTGATGGAGAGCGACCGTAGCTTCCATCTGCCCAGTTTCTGCCTCACTTTGCTAATACGCTCCTCCCAAGACTTGGCGCACGCCTCAGCCCCCCAAAACCAAATACCCAGCACCTTCAGGTGGTCGGTCCTGACGGTAAAGGGGATCGAGGATTGGTCGGCCCAGTTCCCGAAGAGCATGGCCTCGCTCTTGCCTCTGTTTACCTTGGCCCCCGAGGCCCGTTCGAACTGGTCACATATGCACATGAGTCTGTGCACGGACAGCGGATCCGAGCAGAAAACGGCGATGTCATCCATGTACAGGGAGGCCTTAACCTGCAGGCCCCCGCTGCCAGGAATAGTCACCCCTCTCAGGCTCGCATCCTTCCTGATGGACTCGACAAATGGCTCTATGCAGCACACAAACAAGGCAGGAGAGAGAGGGCAGCCCTGCCTGACTCCAGATCTGACTGGGAAGTCATCTGATTCCCACCCGTTGATTGAGACAGCACTGACAATGTTGGTGTAGAGCAGTCTGATCCAATTGCAGATTCCCTCCCCAAAGCCCATTTTGGAGAGAACATCTTTCATATACGTGTGTGATATCCTGTCAAAGGCTTTCTCCTGGTGAAGGCTGATCAGGCAGGTGTCCAACCCTCTGTTCTGCACATAGGCGATCGTATCCCTGAGGAGTGCGAGACTCTCAGCGATCTTCCTGCCCGGCACAGCACAGGTTTGGTCAGGGTGAATCACCGACCCTAGAGCAGACCTGACCTGGTTGGTGATTACCTTTGACAGAATTTTGTAATCCGCATTCAACAGTGAGATTGGTCTCCAATTTTTGAGTTCCTCCCTCTCCCCCTTCCGCTTGTAAATGAGGGTGATGATGCCTTTCCTCATGGATTCACTCATGGTACCTGCCCGAAGCATACTGACATACACCTCCAGCAGGTCCCGGCCAATCAAGTCCCACAGAGCGGAATAGAGCTCGACCGGTAAGCCGTCGCTTCCGGGAGTTTTATTCTTTTCGAAGGACTCGAGTGCTTTGGTCAGCTCGTCCAGAGATAGCGGCTGGTCCAGCCTCTTGCCTGTTCTGTCGTCTAAGATCTCCGTGATAGAGGACAGGAACGACTGGGAGGCCGCACTGTCGGTCGGCTTCGCGTCATACAGACTGGCGTAGAAGGATTTACTGATCCTCATGACATCAGCCTGAGATGACGTTATCGAGCTGTCTTCTTCCTTCAGGCTGCTGAGCACGGAGCTCTCTTTGTGCACCTTCTGGAAGAAGAAACGTGAGCACGTCTCGTCCTGCTCCACCGAGCGGACTCTGGACCGGAAGATTATCTTGGAGGCCTCCGAGGCAAAGAGCGAGGCTTGCTGGCCCTTCACCTCCTTGAGGTCCTCCGTGACATCCACCCCCATCGTCTGCAGCAGGAGCAGGTTCTGCATACTTTCCTGGAGCTGGGACAGTTTTCCCCGCCTCTCTCTCGCCTCCTGAACACCTTTGAGGATGAAGAACCTCTTGATGTTCCCTTTTACTGTTTCCCACCAGTCCGCTGGGGACTCAAAGAGGGGCTTCACGGTTCTCCATCCTGCGTAGTCCATCTTGAGCTCCTCAATGCTTCCCGGGGTCAACAGCTTAGTGTTCAGCTTCCACGTTCCCATACCAGCCCGCTGCTCGTCCTGTAGGTGACAGTCGGCCAGCAGGAGGCAGTGGTCAGAGAAGAACACCGGCTTGACGTCGGTGGATCTGACCGAGAGCGTTCAGGACACAAACAGGTAATCTATCCTTGAGCGGATAGACCCGTCTGCCCATGACCAGGTGTATCTACGCTGCGCTCCATCTGCAGGGGTGCTGAAGACATTGTGCAGCTTGGCATCTTTTACCGTGTCCATCAGGGCTCTGGACGTGGTGTCCAGTTTACGGTCCCCCCCGCCGGATCGTCCATCTGCATCATTGATACAGTTGAAGTCTCCGGCCAGAATGACCGGCCTGGACGTAGCCAGCAACAGTGGAAGCTGCTGCAGGACGGCCAACCGTTCCCTCTTACCCACTGGGGCTACACATTAATCAGTCTCAGGGGAGCATTCCTGTACATGACGTCGGCGACGAGGAGGCGCCCGCCCACCACCTCCTTAACCTCGGAGATGGTGAAGTTGCCTCCTCTCAACAGGATACCCAGGCCGGAGGCGCGGCTATCGTTGCCCCCCGACCAAACTGACGGCCCATGGGCCCACAAGCTCGACCATCTCCTGTAGCTGCTGAGGTGCAGTATCCCACACTCCTGCAGAAACAGGACGTCGGCTTTAACGTTGGCCAGGAAGGCCAATGTTGGCCAGTATTCGACTGGGACAACACTACTATTATAGGACAAGCCAAACAGAGAACAGCCAGTGAATTCCTCGAGGCATGGCACTCATCCACAGATTCAGTCAATAAGCACATCGACCTGGATCCAATATACCGACCACTGCAACGGACAGCTGGAACTGACAACTGGAAGTGGCAGATTCAAACCACTATAAATGCCGGAGAAAAGATCACAGAAGCACTTCACAGGAGGCTCCCAAGCACTGAAGATGTCACCTAGACAGGGGACGAAATGTCTGCAACACAAATTCCCAGCTCGGTGAACAGAACCACAACAACGAGCACCCGAGCTACAAATCTTCACCCAAACTTTGAATATGTATATATACACACACACACACACTTTCTCATACATACACCCAAACACACACACCACACACACACACAGACCCTCTCTCATACACTCACACATACACCCCCCACCCTCTCACTCTCTCACATACACTCACCCCCACATGCACAGACACACACTCAGTCTCCCCCGCACCCACACACATATAAGTTTGTGGTAAAAACAATGACTGCAGATGCTGGAGACCAGATTCTGGATTAGTGGTGCTGGAAGAGCACAGCAGTTCAGCCAGCATCCGAGGAGCAGCAGTAAAATCAACGTTTCGGGCAAAAGCCCTTCATCAGGAATAAAGGCAGAGAGCCTGAAGCGTGGAGAGATAAGCTAAAGGAGGGTGGGGGTGGGGAGAGAGTAGCATAGAGTACAATAGGTGAGTGGGGGAGGGGGTGAAGGTGATAGGTCAGGGAGGAGAGGGTGGATGGATAGGTGGAAAAGGAGCTGGGCAGGTCAGACAAATCCGAACAAGTAATGGGGACAGTGCTGAGCTGGAAGTTTGAAACTAGGATGAGGTGGGGGAAGGGGAAATGAGGAAGCTGTTGAAGTTGAGTTTGTTTCATGACATGGTTGTGAAACTTCCTCATTTCCCCTTCCCCCACCTCATCCTAGTTTCAATCTTCCAGCTCAGCACTGTCCCCATTACTTGTCCAGACTTGTCCTACCTGCCTAACTCCTTTTCTGTGGGGCGGCACGGTGGCACAGTGGTTAGCACTGCTGCATCACAGCGCCAGAGACTCGGGTTCAATTCCCGAGTCAGACGACTGGCTGTGTGGAGTTTGCACATTCTCCCCGTGTCTGCGTGGGTTTCCTCCGGGTGCTCCGGTTTCCTCTCACACTCCAAAGATGTGCAGGTCAGGTGAATTGGCCATGCTAAATTGCCCGTAGTGTTAGGTAAAGGGGTAAATGTAGGGTAATTGGTGGGTTGCGCTTCGGCGGGTCGGTGTGGACTTGTTGGGCCAAAGGGCCTGTTTCCACACTGTAAGTAATCTAATCTAATCTTTTCCACCTATCCACTCCACCCTCCTCCCTGACCTATCACCTTCATCCCCTCCCCCATTCACCCATTGTACTCTATGCTACTTTCTCCCCACCCCCACCCTCCTCTAGCTTATCTCTCCACGCTTCAGACTCACTGCCCTTATTCCTGATGAAGGGCTGTTGTCTGAAACATTGATTTTCCTGCTCCTCAGATGCTGCCTGAACTGCTGTGCTCTTCCAGCACCACTAATCCAGAGTATATGTTTGTGGGGTGAGTTTGTACTTGAAGTGTTACATTTTATTTTGTTCAAAAACTGCATAAATACATGTCAGATTCTGTAAACTGGGACACCGACAGATTTTAACCTCACACCTTCAATGCATTATCTGAGTTGAGGTGGTACCTATTGTTCAAGATCCCTCGAGAATGTAACTTTAAAAGGAGTTCTGGGATTTACATATGAAAGAACTGAAACGAACATGATCATTCTAAAAGATGAAAGACTGGATCTTTATTTGTTTACTATGACACTCCATGACACTGCAATCCTGTTGCTATAAATCCTGTGTTTGTTCCACAACCACCTGATGCAGAAGCAGTGCTATTGGCTGGTGTTGTGTGAGCTTTAACTTTGTCCACCCCAATCCAACACCGGCTCCTCCAAATCATGCCATATCTCCCAAGTCCCAAATTCCTTAGAGCTGTTGCTTTCCCAATCCTCCCCCTGCAACCCTGCTCCACCCCATTCCCAACCTTGGGCCCCCCCTCTGGTGGTATGGACCCTTGCACTTTAAATTGCGTTGGGAAGCGGTGATTGTATTTGCAAAACAGAAAGACAACTCAGTCCGCATTTTGTTCATGATTATTGGACTGAATTTTAAGACTTTTTTTTCTTTCCCTTGTGACACGTATTTGATGGGCACTTGGCTCTGGGATATTCCTCAAAGGAACACTCACTCTCACAAACCAGTCCCTTCCCTTTGCACTGACCTCACTTCGGTTTTTGATCAGGTTTTTGATCAGGATGTGAATTCAGGTGTTTTCCTGAACTTTCACAATGTCATTATCTGGTTATAATGGCCTGAAATAAAAAATCCAGAGATTTTTGATTCTCCCAAATCTTCTTCCATCATTTTATATCGATCCCCTCTCTGCTTTAAATATCTGGTTGTAAGGATCTGATAAGCTCTCAAATAGGCTTCAGGATTCAGACCAAATCCAGCATGGTCAGAGGCCATTCGGTCCATCGTCCAGCGTCGCTCTCGCTTTACTGTCACGTTAATTAAATTGAACATTTCCCAGATTGGTCACTCTCTGAGGTGCCATAACTTTGCAATTGCTTTTTTTTTCTGCCTCCCGTTCTGTTTAGAATTAAAGTCCGACCAGAGATCAGAGACTCTCAGAACACAGCCCCCAGGACTAACAGATTCCTCAGTCAGGGATTAGGGATCTGCTTCGGTTTGTGTCTCTCTCGGTCTCTGTGAGCTTCTCCTTGGGAGCTGTTCCCTCACACCGCCCCATCCCTCAGACAGTCCCCCAGTGAAGGATTCTCACTTACCCCAATGAGAGACCAGTCCAGCCTTTTGAGGTCCAGTTGGTGCAGGTTTCCGATCAGAGGAAGCGGGTTTGGTCCGGGAGGGAAATTCATGGGAACTCTCCGCCGAATTACGGACACGACCAGGAAGAGAAAGAGGGCCAGCAGCAATAGGGCCAAGGTGTAGTCCGTGGGGAAGAGCTTGAGGAAAGCCATCGTGTCAGAGTGCTCAGGCACCAGTGACGTTAGAGTGTGTTATGTCCTTCAGTCCAGTCCCCGACTGGCAAACAACAAGCTGTTTTTCCTGATTTGTCTCACCAAGTGTTTTTAAGCCACACCTTCCCTGTGAAATTCCATTAAACATTTGGGTACACAGTAACCTGAGCTTCTTGGCACAGAAACGGTGCTGCCCTCTCTTGTAATCCCACAGCAGGCCAGGCAACACCAGGAGGTGGAGAGGTGAACGTTTCGGGTGTAACCCTTTTTCAGGACTAGGGCTGGGTGTTCGGGGTGGGGTGCAGATAAAGGGGGTGGTGAGGGCAGGGTGGTTAAATGGGGATAGGTGAAGACAGGTAGAGAGTACAACCCATTTGGTCAATGGGTGGAATGAATCCAGTTGGTGGGAGGGAGCAGTGGAAGGGATGGGGGAGGGGTTGGGAAGGGAGACGGGGGGTTGGGGAGGGAGGTTATTTAAAACTGGAGAACCCAATGTTGAGTCCTCCAGGCTGGAGGCTGTCCAGACGAAGATGAGGTGTTGTTCCTCCAATTTGCAGTTGGGTTCATTGTGGCAGTGGAGGAGACCAAGGCTGGTCGTGTTGGAAAGGGAGTGGGAAGGGGAATTAAAATGGGAGGTCCGGTCAGTCCCTGCGGTCCCGCCTGAGATGCTCGGTGAACCGTTCCCTAAGTTTAGGTTTGGTCTCCCCGATGCAGAGTGGTGCAAACCAAGGGCTGCTGAAAGGAATGGTCCTTGCGAAAGGCAGAGGGCGGTGTGGAGGGGGTGGGGTCTAGTTGGAGTTGGTGGAAGTGTTTAAGGAGGATGCGTTGGATGTGGAGACTGGTGGAGTGATAGGTGAGGACAAGGGTGACTCTGTCTTTATTGCATTGGGGTGTGGGGTGTTTAGAGCCGTGGAACCTGGAATGGAGATGGTGCAGCAAAGGGCTTCTGGATGACAAGAGGGAGGAAAAACTCGTTGCTCAAAATAACCTCCTGTACCATTCCCTGACTCCCTTCCCAGCCCACAAACGCCCTCCCTTCCACTGCTCCCTGACACCCACCGGATTCACTCCTTCCATTGACGAACCAGGTCGTGTCCTCTACCTGTCTTCACCTATCCCTCACCTCACACACTGCCCCCACCACCCCCTTTACCTGCAGGTCCTCCCACCCCCACCCCCAGTCCTGAAGAAGGGTTACACCTGAAATGTGGACTTCTCCCCCTCCTGATGCTGCCTGGCTTGCTGTGTTCTTCCAGCCTCCTGCCTGATTATTTTGGATTCCAGTATCTGCAGTGTTTTTGTCTCTGACTTGTCGTTCCACATTGAAGAACAGCAGGAATCCACTTCGGGAGAGAGAGGTGTGTCAATTCCAGAGCTGCTCATTTGAACCAAAGTCTCTTGTCCCACAATCCTGTCATTCTCTTCAGAGTCGATCATGCCCCTGCTCGATTGCACTTAAAGTTCAAGGTTTGCACAAAAGTGTGAAGCAACTACAGTTTGGATCTGTAAGCATACAACATCAGTGTTTGACTCGTGTGTGATGTTTTGTAACTTTTGGCAGAAGAAAAATGAAAAACAGTTTGTGAATTTTTGACAATTTGGAATGCTTCCTGGTCCCACAATCAGTCCCAGCTTGTTTAATGAGGCTGCTCCTGCCCTGCCAATTTATTTTGTTTTATTTCAAAAATATACTTTATTCATAAAATAATTTGATGGTCTGTACAGCTGGTCATGCCATACATATGTAAACATTTACATACAGAGATCAGAATTTATCATTTTGTACATTTTTCTGTACATTTTTGAATCATATGCCCATATTATTAGCTGAGGCGTCAGCAGAGCCCAAATGACTGCGCGGGCCCCCTGTTCTTCGTTAGGCAGGCAGATGTTACACGGTGGTCTTTCCCCACCGCGCCTTGTCGGCAGCTGCCCCAAGCTTCAGTGCGTCCCTCAACACGTAGTCCTGGACCATGGAATGTGCCAGTCTGCAACATTCAGTCGGGGCCAACTCCTTCAGCTGGAAGATCAGCAGGTTTCGGACCACCCAGAGAGCGTCCTTCACCGAGTTGATGATCCTCCAGGCACAGTTGATGTTCGTCTCGGTGTGCGTCCCGGGGAACAGGCCGTAGAGCACGGAGTCCTGCGTCACGGCGCTGCTCGGGACGAACCTCGACAAACACCACTGCATTCCTCTCCAGACTTCCTCTGCGTAGGCACATTCCAGAAGGAGGTGTGTGACAGTCTCGTCCCCCCTGCAGCCGCTTCGAGGGCAGCGTGCGGTGTGGCTGAGAGTCCGGGCATGCATAAAGGATCTCACAGGCAGAGCCCTTCTCACCACCAGCCAAGCCATGTCTTGGTGCTTGTTGGAAAGTTCTGGCGATGAGGCATTCTGCCAAATGGCTTTGACAGTCTGCTCAGGGAACTGCTCAATAGGATCCGCCCTCTCCTTTTCCCGAAGGGTCTCAAGGACATTACGTGCTGACCACTTCCTAATGGACTTGTGGTCAAAGGTGTTTTTCTTCATAAATTTCTCCACGAAGGACAGGTGATACGGGACGGTCCAACAACTCGGAGCGTTCCGCGGCAGCGAGGCCAGGCCCATCCTTCGCAACACCGGGGACAGGTAGAACCTCAGTACGTAGTGACACTTGGTGTTTGCGTACCGGGGATCCACGCACAGCTTGATGCAGCCACACACAAAGGTGGCCATCAGGGTGAGGGTGGCATTGGGTGTATTTTTTCCCTCGTTGCCCAGATCTTTGTACAACGAGTCCCTTCGGACCCGGTCCATCTTTGACCTCCATATAAACTGGAAGATGGCCAGGGTGACTGCAGCGGCACAGGTTCTGGGAATAGGCCAGACCTGTGCCACGTATAACAGCAATGACAGTGCCTCACGACTGATGACCAGGTTTTTCCCGCGATGGAGAGCGACCGTAGCTTCCATCTTCCCAGTTTCTGCCTCATTTTGCTGATACACTCCTCCCAAGACTTGGCACATGCCCCAGCCCCCCGAACCGAATACCCAGCACCTTCAGGTGGTCGGTCCTGACGGTGAAGGGGATCGAGGATTGGTCGGCCCAGTTCCCGAAGAGCATGGCCTCGCTCTTGCCTCGGTTTACCTTGGCCCCCGAGGCCCGTTCGAACTGGTGACATATGCACATGAGTCTGCGCACGGACAGCGGATCCGAGCAGAAAACGGCGACGTCATCCATGTACAGGGAGGCCTTAACTTTCAGGCCCCCACTGCCAGAAATAGTCACCCCTCTCAGGCTCGCATCCTTCCTGATGGACTCGGCAAATGGCTCTATGCAGCACACAAACAAGGCAGGAGAGAGAGGGCAGCCCTGCCTGACTCCAGATCTGACTGGGAAGCTATCTGATTCCCACCCATTGATTGAGACTGCACTGACAATGTTGGTGTAGAGCAGTCTGATCCAATTGCAGATTCCCTCCCCAAAGCCCATTTTGGAGACAACATCTCTCATATACCTGTGTGATATCCTGTCAAAGGCTTTCTCCTGGTCCAGGCTGATCAGGCAGGTGTCCAACCCTCTGTCCTACACGTAGGCGATCGTATCCCTGAGGAGCACGAGTCTCTCAGCAATCTTCCTGCCCAGTACAGCACAGGTTTGGTCAGGGTGAATCACCGACCCCAGAGCAGACCTGACCCGGTTGGCGATTACCTTTGACAGAATTTTGTAATCCGCATTCAACAGTGAGATTGGTCTCCAATTTTTGAATTCCTCCCTCTCCCCCTTCTGCTTGTAGATGAGGGTGATGATGCCTTTCCTCATGGATTCACTCATGGTACCTGCCCGAAGCATACTGACATACACCTCCAGCAGGTCCTGACCAATCAAGTCCCACAGAGCGGAATACAGCTGGACCGATAAGCCGTTGCTTCCGGGAGTTTTATTCTTTTTGAAGGACTCGAGGGCCTTGGTCAGCTCATCCAGAGATAGCAGTTGGTCCTGCCTCTCCCGTGTTCTTTCGTCTAAGACCTCCGTGATAGAGGACAGGAACGACTGGGAGGCCGCGCTGTCGGTCGGCTTTGCGTCATACAGAGTGGCATAGAAGGATTTACTGATCCTCATGACGTCAGCCTGCGATGACGTTATCGATCCATCTTCTTCCTTCAGGCTGCTGAGCACAGAGCTCTCTTTGTGCACCTTCTGGATGAAGAAACGTGAGCACGTCTCGTCCTGCTCCACCGAGCGGACCCTGGACCGGAAGATTATCTTGGAGGCCTCCGAAGCAAAGAGCGAGGCTTGCTGGCCCTTCACCTCCTTGAGGTCCTCCGTGACATCCACCCCCATCGTCTGCAGCAGGATCAGGTTCTGCATACTTTCCTGGAGCTGGGACAGTTTTCCCCACCTCTCTCTCGCCTCCTGAACACCTTTGAGGATGAAGAACCTCTTGATGTTCCCTTTTACTGTTTCCCACCAGTCCTCTGGGGACTCAAAGAGGGGCTTCACGGTTCTCCAACCTGCGTAGTCCCTCTTGAGCTCCTCAATGTTTCCCGGGGTCAACAGCTTGGTGTTCAGCTTCCACGTTCCCTTACCAGCCCGCTGCTCATCCTGTAGGCGACAGTCGGCCAGCAGGAGGCAGTGGTCAGAGAAGAACACCGGCTTGACATTGGTGGATCTGACCAAGAGCGTTCAGGACACAAACAGGTAATCTATCCTTGAGCGGATAGACCCGTCTGCCAGGTGTATCTACGCTCCGCTCCGTCTGCAGGGGTGCTGAAGACGTCGTGCAGCTTGGCATCTTTTACCGTGTCCATCAGGGCTCTGGATGTGGTGTCCAGTTTACTGTCCCCCCCCGCCGGATCGTCCATCTGCATCAATGATACAGTTGAAGTCTCCGGCCAGAATGACCGGCCTGGACGTAGCCAGTAACAGAGGAAGCTGTTGCAGGACGGCCAACCGTTCCCTCTTACCCACTGGGGCGTACACATTAATCAGTCTCAGGGGAGCATTCCTGTGCATGACGTCGGCGACGAGGAGACGCCCGCCCAGCACCTCCTTAACCTCGAGATGGTGAAGTTGCCTCCTCTCAACAGGATACCCAGGCCGGAAGCGCGGCTATTGTTGCCCCCCGACCAAACTGACAGCCCATGGACCCACAATCTCGACCATCTCCTGTAGCTGCTGAGGTGCGGTATCCCACACTCCTGCAGAAACAGGACGTCGGCTTTAACGTTGGCCAGGAAGGCCATCGTAGAAACACATCGCGTAGCCGATTTGATGCTACGCATATTGATGCTGGCAATTCTAAACCCCATTTTAACAGTTTACTCAGTTAACAGTGTCCATTTGCTGCTGGTCGTGCCCCTCTGGGGTAGCTGTGTGCATCCCCGTGGTGACGGCAAACTGCTGGACCTTCCCAGGGCTGAGGTAGCTGTCCGGCTCCACGCTGGAGCCATTTCCCCGTTCTGGTGTCTTCAGGTCGGGCCCAGGGTCCGCACGGTCCAGTTCTCTGTCTGACAGCGGGGCTGTCACAGGACCGCTGCTCCCAGTTACCTGGAGCTGTGGGCCGGTGGGTACCTCTTGGTTCTCACCGGGTGGGGGGAGGCCTTTACCCATCCCCTCAGAGGGATGGTCTTTTCCTGCTTGGGCGGTGCTGCCCTCCTTTTTCCCCGCGGCGCTCTGTCTCTTCCTCTGGTGACGACCCTCCTTGCGCCCGTCCTCAACGTCGGAAGAGCTGCCTGTATCCTCGCCGTGTAGGTGTCGCTTCCCCCTTCGCTGGGTGGCTCTGGGAGGTTTCCTCTTCCTGCTTTTGACAGTAATCCAATCCTCTGCCTCCTTTGGTCCCTTCTCTTCCATTTCCTCCGTCTGTCCTGAAGGAGCTTGGATCGGCTGCTGCACCTCCCCGCTGTCTGCCGTCTGCTCCCCTACAGCCCGCCCTTCCTTCTGGTTGCCTCCAGGCACCGTTCCCGTGCTGTTTTGTGGTACCTTGCTGGTCTTACTCGGTCCACGGCTCGTGTTGCCACCTCCGGCCATCTGTGCGTAGGTGGCGGCCCCTCGTCTTGGGCAGGCCTTGTACATGTGGCCCGCCTCTCCGCACAGATTACAGTTCTTGGCCTCCTTACATTCCTTGGTCGGGTGGCCTTCCTGCTTACCGTTTCGGCAGACGGTCACCTTACAATCCGCCGCCATGTGGCCTGACCTCCCGCAGGTTCGGCACACTTTCGGCTGCCCTGCGTATGTCAGGTAACCTCTGCTTCCTCCGATGGCAAAGCTGGAGGGTGGGTGGAGGATGTTCCCACTGGCATCGACCCTCAAGGTTACCCTGACCTGTCGTTTGCTGGTCCAGATCCCGAAAGGATCGACCACATCGGTACTCTCTCCCTCGACCTGGACATATCTTCTCAAGAAGGTCAGGACTTGGTGAGTGTGGTGAAGGAGGATGGCCCACTTTGCCTCGGTCTTGGGAGAAGCACTATCGACTCAGACTTGCTGAGTCACCTCCATCATGGATCCCTGAGCCTGGGCTGGGTTAAACATGGAGTCTCCTTCTCCTCCCCGCAGTGTTTACAAGACTTTAGACCAGGAATGATGAAGCTGTTTGGCTTCTCCTAATCGATGCGAAAATTAAAATTGTCCATTGGAACCATTTCCCATTTGCTTGGAGCCTCTCTGATCTCAGGGTGTCTACATCCTGCTGTCAGGAAACCTGGACACAAATCCCATCAGAGTCTTCCAGACTGTGCTGCCTTCAATGTGTAAAAGATCAGGCTGGCTGTATAACAGGCGGCTGATCAAACATCCCCCATTTCAAACTCTCCCCAAGAGATTCACATTCACCCCAGACACAGAGAGAGAGAGAGAGAATGGAAAGCTGAATTCTGTACTTACCGGGAGAGACCCGGGAAAAACACAGGGAGATGGAGAGAAGGATCAGCAACATTCTGGGAATCTACTCTGGGAATCAGGGATTGGGAATAAAACATTCAGGGTGAGGGAACGGGATCAACTGCTGTTAGAGTCTATAAGAACAAACCACCTTCTCCCCGCCACTCCATGTCAATGCTGAGCTGCAGATCATTTCCAGAACTTCAAGCTGCAGAAGCAGAGAGTCAATGATTGGTCCCAGTCTCAGTAAAATACCCAATAAAGAGATGAACAGATTCCTGTCACCAGTTCCCAGGATGGTCACACTCAGACAGGTTGAGTTACCCTCAGGGAAACAGCTCAGTCATCACCAGGCAGGCGTGTGCTCCCTCCCAGGTGGGGAACACTTCAGCGGTCAGGGACATTCAGCTTCAGATCTTCCGGTGACCATCCTCCAATGCAGACTTCAGGACAGGCAATAACACAAAGTGGCCGAGAAGAGGCTGATAGTGAACTTACGGAACCGGGATAAGGGAAGGGAGATAGGCAGATACACAGAGAGTGTTCAGTGTGCACCCATACACAGCTCACTCAGGACTGTAGAAAGATGTACACACACGGGTAATAGGTACAATGTCAGATACATGGAGAAGTTGGACTGCAGGGTCTGTTTCCGTGACTCTATGCCCGAGGGACTATCCCGATGTACCGTCACCTCCCCCAGTTGGAAGGACTGAGCCATATGTTTACGGTGAGAGGGGGATCCCAGGGTCCTCGTGCTGTCCTGATGCTCCTTGAGCTGGTGGGGGAGGCCTCTTCTCACCCCCAGCCTTACTGGCTCAGAGCCTGAACCTCAGCCTGGCTGTGCTGGAGCTTCCCCGTCACTGGGACCGGGTCATCACTTAGCACTTGTTCCATTTTTCTGCTTCTGCAGCTTCACATCAAACAATGGATCAAATTTCTCAACAAATAGGGTGTAGTCTCCAAAGATTGTTGTATTACTGGTTTTTCCAGTTTGTAAACAGAAGCTGTTTCCCCTCAGAGTGTTTAATTCCCAGTCCCTGATTGGAATAGGGACAGTGTATTCCCAGAATGTTGTGATCCTTTCCTTTACCTCCCTGTGTTTTTCGTGAGTCTCTCCCGATGAGTACAGAATTCAGCTTTCCATTCTGTCTCTGTGAACTGGGAGATTAAAATGCCATTCGTGAATCATAGAATCCCGACAGCAAATCCACCCAACATACACATCCCTGCACATGTTAGCCAAAAAATAAACCCTGGACACTGGGCAATTGAGCATGGCCAATCCACCCAAGGTGCACCTGTTCGACTATGACAGGAAACTGGAGCACCCGGAGGAACCCCATGCAGACTCAGGGAAACTACATACAGATAGTCACCCAAGGCTGGAATCAAACTCAGGTCTCTGGTGCTGTGAGGCAGAAGTGCTAACCACTGAGGCATGGTGCCACCCTGGGTCATGGGTCACAGGTCAGTATCAATCACTGCTAACCCTCTGCTGGCTGGGAATCCCATGGACCCTGGTGTTCTTCCTGGTACTGAGTCTAATTCAGGACACAGTCACAGGGGGGACACTCAGACCCTGGGAGGGGGGAGTGTGGAAGGGGGGAGTGCAGAGAGAGAAACACCCAGGCTCACCCCCATGGTCAAGGTTCTGGGTCAGGTGGCAAAGAGAATTGGGCTATTCTACCAAGAAAGGAAGCACATGATGGGATTTATAAAACATTAAACAGTCTGGAAACGAGAAATCTGAGATTGTTTTAAACTAAACCGAGAGATTCAGAACAGGAGGACACAGTTACAGTGAGAGAGATTCTTCACCCAGTCAGTGATCAATGAGCTAAACCTGACAGAGAGTTTAATGTGAGGGAACATGGAGTGGATTAATTACAGAGAGTCAGGTTGGCCTGTGGGCTTTTGTGAAAAGGATTTATTTCTGAATTGATTGAAACTTTTAATTAAAGTGAATCCGGTTGGTACAGGTACAGAGAACCCGGGGTGGGGGGGGGGCGGGTCGGGGGGGATTGATGGTGAGAGTCAGGTACAGAGAACCCAGTGTCGGGGAGGGGAGGGTGGTTACTTCCCGTTCACTTCACCCTTCACCTCCCAATAACCATCTTGTGAGAACACATTTCCCCATTAAACCTCATGGCACACCCCCTCCCTCCCCTCCTGTGGGATGTGAACAGGTCGAGCAGATGAAGACTGTGTGTCCATGAGGTACTGTGGGCCATCAACACCAGCAGAACTGCCATCCAATACAAACTGTAACCTCATGGCTCACCCCAACCCCCAGTCTCTCATTACCACCAAGCCAGGGGGACCAACCCCGGTTCAATGAGGAAAGTGGGAGGGATCACAGGAGCAGGACCAAGGAGAGATGAAAAGTGATGTCTTTTTTATTCACTGGAGGGATGTGGGAATCACTGGCTGCTGGAATTTATTTCCCGTCCCTAACTGTCCTTGAGAAGGTGGGGGTGAGGTACCTTCCTGAACAGCAGCAGTTCATGTGGTGGTGGGAGACCCACAATGTCATTAGGGAGGGAATTCCAGGATTTTGACCCAGTGACAGTGAAGGAAGTGCAATATATTTCCAAGTCAGGATGGTGAGTGGCTTGGAGGGGAACTTGTAAGTGATGGTGTTGGTCAGTGAAGTGACAGATCAGGACTGATTGTGCAGTAAAAGCAGAGGGAGTAGAGTCAGAACTTAGTGTTTCCACAACCGATAGATAAGATCGAAGCTCTGCTGTCCTGTCACATCCAGGTGTGAAAATTGAACAACTCCCTGGAAGAGAAAGAGGCTTCTCATTCTGGGAGGATACTTTGGTCACGGGATTCCTCCTCCAGAGACAATAACCATGTATCACACCTCCCCCAGTTTTTGTATTGATTCTGTTTGTGTGGGATGTGGGTGTCTCTGACTGGCCAGCATTTATTACCCGTGCCTAGTTGCCCTTGAGAAGGTGGTGGTGATCTGCCTTCTTGAACTGTTGCAGTGTACCTCCTGTGGGTTGAGCCACAATGCCATGAGGGAGGGAAATCCAGGATTTTGACCAGCAACAGTGAAGGAATGGTGACATATTTCCGAGTCAGGATGGTGAGTGACTTGGAGGGGAACATGAAGGTGGTGGTGTTCCATATATCTGCTGACCTTGACCTTCCAGATGGACGTGGTTGTGGGTTTGGAAGGCACTGTTTAAGGATCTTTGATGAATTTCACTGCTGTAACTGAGTGTCAGTGGTGGAGGGACTGGATGTTGGTGGATACAGTGCCAATCAGTTGGGTTACTAAGTCCTGGATGGTATCAAGCTTCTTCAGTGTTGAGATGGCTGTACTCATCCAGGGAAGCAGGGAGTATTCCATCACACTCCTGACCTGTGTCTTGCAGTTGGTGGACAGGCTTTGGGAAATAAGGAGATGAGTTACGAGCTGCAGTATCTCTAGCCTCTGACCTGCTTTTGTAGACACTGCATTTATGTGGTGAGGCCAGTTGAGTTTCTGATCAATGATAACTCACAGGCTGTTGACAGTGGGGGGATTCAGTGATGGTAACACCATTGAATGCCAAGGGGTGGTGGTGAGATTGTCTCTTTTTGGTGATGGTTACAACTTGGCATTTGTGTGGCGCAAATGTTACTTGCCACTTGTCAGCCCAAGCCTGGATATTGTCCAGACCTTGTTGCATTTGAACATGGACTGCTTCAGTGTCTGACGAGTTGCAAATAGTGCTGAACATTGTGCAATCACTGGCAAACATCCCCATTTCTGACCTTATGATGGAGGGAAGGTCATTGATGAAGCAGCTGAAGACAGTTGGGTCTAGGACACCACGCTGAGGGACTCCTGCAGAGCTTTCCTGGAGCTGAGATGACTGAACTCCAACAACCAAGACCACCTTCCTATGTGTCAGGTATGACTCTATCCATTGGAGAGATTTCCCCCAATACCCATTGGTTCCAGTTCTGCTCGAGTTCCATGATGCCACACTCGGTCGAATGCAGCCTTGATGTCAGGGGCTGTCACTCCCACCTCCCCTCTGGAATTCAGCTCTTTTGTCCATGTTCGAACCAAGGCTGTATTGAGGTCAGGAGCTGAGTGACCCTGGCAGAGCCCAAACTGGGCGTCACTGAGCAGGTTATTGCTGAGCAGGTGCTGCTTGATAGCACTGTTAATGACACCTTCCATCACTTTACTGATGATCGAGAGGAGACTGAAGGGGCAGATTGGGTTTGTCCTGCTTTTTGTGTCTAAGATATACCCGGGCAATTTTCTACATTGGTGGGTAGATGCCAGTGTTGTAACTGGACTGGAACAGTTTGGATAGGGGAGTGGCAAGTTCTCGAGCACAAGCCTTCAGTACTATTGCCTGAATGTTGTCAGGGCCTGAAGCCTTTGCAGTACCCAGTGTCTTCAACTGTTTCTTGATATCACGTGGAGTGAATTGAATTGGCTGAAGACTGGTATCTGTAATGCTGGGGACCACTGGAGGAGGCTGAGATGACACTTCTGACTGAAGATTGCTGTGAAACCTTCAGGCCTATCTTTCACACTGATGTAATGGGCTGTTTCATCAGTGAGAGTGGGAATATTTGCGGAGCCTCCAGTGAGTTGGCTGGATGTGGCAGGACTGCAGAGCTGAGATCGGATCCGTTGGTTGTGGAATCACTTAGCTCTGTCTATCACTTGCTGCTTATGTTATGTGACATGCAACTCGTCCTGTTTGGTGGCTTCACCAGGTTGACACCTCATCTTCAGGTATGTCTGGTGCTGCTCCAGACATGCCCTCCTACACTCCCCATTGAACCAGGGTTGATCCCCTGGTTTGGTGCTAATGGTTCAGTGGGGGTTATGCCAGGCCATGAGGTTACAGATTGTGCTGGAGTATGATTCTGCTGCTGTTGATGGCCCACAGTGCCTCATGGATACCCAGGCTTGAGCTGCTAGATCTGATCCAAGTCTGTTCCATTTAGCAAGTGACAGTGCCACAAAATACGATGGAGGTTATTCCGAATGTGACAGTGGGACTTTGCCTCCACAAGGACAGTGCGATGGTCACTCTCACTGAGACTGTCATGGACATTTGTACCTGCAGCTGGTAGATTGGAAAGATGGAATCAAGTTTGTTTTTCCCTCTTGTTGGTTCCCTCACCACCTGCTGCAGACCCAGTCTAGCAGCTATGTCCTTCAGTACAAGTCTAATATTGGCCATCAAACCCACCACACACACACACTCACATCCTCAGGGAATATCGATGGAATGGAAGCGATGTCCAGAATCTCCAGCAGGTTCTGACACAATCTCCATTCCCTCACACTTGTGTGTTCCCACTCTCTGGGAATGGACTTTCCCTGATTGTGTTGACGGGTATGGAGTTATCATCTGGGAATTGGATTTTACAATAGAGGCAGATGGATATGGTCTTAACTCCCCCAGTTCACACTGATTAGATTAGATTACATTACTTACAGTGCGGAAACAGGACTTCGGCCCAACAAGTCCACACCGACCCGCCACCCACCCAGACGCATTCCCCTACATTTACCCCTTCACCTAACACTACGGGCAATTTAGTATGGCCCATTTACCTCACCTGCTCATTTTTGGACTGTGGGAGGAAACCCACGCAGACACAGGGAGAATGTGCAAACTGCATAGACAGTCGCCTGAGGCAGGAATTGAACCCAGGTCTCTGGCGCTGTGAGGCAGCAGTGCTAACCACTATGCCACCGTGCAACCCAAATTGAACTCAGCAACTGCCACAAGCTGCTGCTGTGTAAATGAATAGAATCGTTCTTGTGAAATCATTAATAATAATATCACAATCAATAAATAACGTTTCATGATTACAAATGACACATATTGGTGATTGTAGTTAAACAATGGTGATAAGTAGTGATAGATTTTAGTATTCAACTATAACTCAGATTTATAATATTTATATATTTATCTAAGAATTAGAATATGTAAAACTGATATTTATGTACAGAAATTTACATAACATTTGAAATTTCTTAATGTCAGATGCAAAATCAATTTCTTTCAATAAAAAAACTGTCTCCGAGTTCCCTCAGGACGTTGCTTCATTTCAGGTCAATCAGTGACCCACTGAAGACAGTGAGGATGAGAAAGTGTGAGGGAGGAACCAGCTGTGAAGATCTCTCTGACGGTGACACTGCTCACATTTCTGAGACGGGATGGAAACACGACTTGAGAACGTCCCACTGAAGAACCAGGATCCAAACCTGGAGATCTGGGATCCACTGCTCAATCTGTGGAAACACATTCCCAGAAAAATTGATCTCAGTCCTGAAGGAATTGAGTGTGAACAATGAGCTGTATTTCTGTGTGTCTGCTGTGATATGGAAGGATAGACATTGGTGTCCATGTTCACACTGGAACAGGAGAATCCCGTTATTCCGCAATGAGGCTCCGGGAATGTCCTGCAGTGGGGCCCAGGAAACCCACAAGGTCGTAAATGGACAGACACGAGGCAATCACTTCAGGGTGGGGAGGGGAGGGGAATTAGTCTGACAGGGTTTAACAGTGACTGGGAGGGTGGGACAGGGTCAGGAGAGGAGGGGAATTAGTCTGACAGGGTTTAACAGTGACTGGGAGGGGGTGACAGGGTCAGGAGGGGAGCGGAATTATTCTGACAGGGTTTAACAGTGTCTGGGAGGGTGTGACAGGGTCAGGAGGGGAGGGGAATTAGTCTGACAGGGTTGAACAGTGTCTGGGAGGGTGGGACAGGGTCAGGAGGGGAGGGGAACTAGTCTGACAGGGTTTAACAGTGACTGGGAGGGTGGAACAGGGTCAGGAGGGGAGGGGTATTAGTCTGACAGGGTTTAACAGTGTCTGGGTGGTTGTGACAGGGTCAGGAGGGGAGGAGGATTATTCTGACAGGGTTTAACAGTGACGTGGAGGTTGTGACAGGGTCAGGAGGGGAGGGGAATTAGTCTGACAGGGTTTAACAGTGACTGGGAGGGTGGGACAGGGTCAGGAGGGGAATTAGTCTGACAGGGTTTAACAGTGACTGGGAGGGTAGGACAGGGTCAGGAGGGGAGGGGAATTAGTCTGACATGGTTTAACAGTGACTGGGAGGGTGGGACAGGGTCAGGAGGGGAGGGGTATTAGTCTAACAGGGTTTAACAGTGACTGGGAGGGTGGGATAGGGTTAGGAGGGATGTGAAAATGCTACAAATAAATCTAGAGAATCTAAATCTAAATAAATCTCAGTCAGAGAAAAGTTGACATGTCACTTACTGAATCATGAAGAAGCTGCACCAGAGATATCAGAAGCTGAGAAAATAAAAACAGAATGTGAGAAGTTATATCAAATATAAAATGAGACAGTGTGAGATATTCTCTATCACTCACTGGACCCAGGATTTAATCGCCCTCAGCACTAACTAACCAGACTCTCCGAGCACCCCCCATTGGGAATTAAGGGTGAGTGAGTGGAGGGAGGGGCAGTGGGGGAAGAGAATGGAGGGTGACAGTTCGAAGGAGAGACACTGGGGACATGGAGTAGAGAAACAGGACGATAAGAGAGTGTTGGCTGAGAAACAGCATTGTGAGGAGACGGACCCATCACCCTGAGCAACACCCTGGCAAATATAACTCTACACTCTAATAGGGGCAGCATGGTGGCTCAGTGGTTAGCACTGTTGCCTCACAGCACCAGGGACCCGGGTACAATTCCCACCTCGGGTTACTGTGCGGAGTTTGCACACTCTCCCCGTGTCTGTGTGGGTTTCCTCTGGGTGCTCCAGTTTCTGCCCACAATCCAAAGGTGTGCAGGTCAGGTGAATTGGCCATGTTACATTGCCCATAGTGTTTGGTGTGTTAGTCAGGGGTAACTATAGAGTTGCGGAATGGGTCTGGGTGGGTTACTCTTTGGAGGGTCTGCGTGGACTTGTTGTGCTGAAGGGCCTGTTTCCACACTGTAGGGAATCTACTCCACACCTCCCATTACCTTATCCATCATTCCCAACACTCTGTCACCTCAGTGACTGACTGGGAGCTGTTGTGTCGGTCCCATTTGCAGAAACAAAATAAATAGGATGGTGAATAATCCATTCTCAGAGAGTGAGAACACAACAAGTGAGGGAATGGAGATTGATGTGGGGGTGTTGGTATTGGACTCGTGTGAACACAGTCAGAAATCACACACGGCCCCAGGTTACAGTCCAACAGGTTTGTTTGAAATCACAAGCTTTCTGAGCATAGCCCCTTCCTCAGGTGAAGTGAGAGAGAAGCTCACAGACACCGAATTTATCAGCAGGGAGATCAATGGGCAGAGAGATCAAAAGATCATCCAAATGGGGTGAGTGGAGTCTCTGCAGGTGATCACAAATGTCAGATGGTGGGAGGAAAGTGTCAACAGCTGGATAACAAGAGAAGGGATGATCCAGAATCCCATTAAATGGGGCAGAGAGATCATTCCAAAACATTAAAAATACGGTGGTACTGGAGACAAACCAAATGCCTGGAATAACATGATCGGTATCAGAGTCACACGCCGAGGGTCAAACCAAAGTAATAAGTCATCCAAAACTGCACAAACTCATTAAGGGAGAGAGATCTTCAAAATTTATCAAGGTGATGGTGCCCAAACAAGGCAGGAAGGAAGGTTTTACAGGGATTGCGTCAGAAATCCTCATTTCCACACTCCCGTCCATCCTTACACTTTATGGAGATGCAGAAAATCCCTTCCATTCCATTAATATTCAGTCAGTGAGGATCTGATTGGGTGCAGTGGGTTTAATGATCAATACATACCTGCACATCTTTGGATTGTGGGCGGAAACTGGAGCACCCGGAGGAAACCCACACAGACACAGGGAGAATGTGCAAACTCCGCATAGTCACCCGAGGTGGGAATTGTACCCGGGTCCGTGGTGCTGTGAGGCAACAGTGCTAACCACTGAGCCACCGTGCTGCCCCTATTAGAGTGTAGAGTTATATTTGCCAGGGTGTTGCTCAGGGTGATGGGTCCGTCTCCTCACCATGCTGTTTCTCAGCCAACACTCACTTATTGTCCTGTTTCTCTACTCCATGTCCCCAGGGTCTCTCCTTCGAACTGTCACTCTCCATTCTCTTCCCCCACTGCCCCTCCCTCCACTCACTCACACTTAATTCCCACGGGGGGGGGCTCGCAGAGTCTGGTTAGTTAGTGCTGAGGGCGATTAAATCCTGGGTCCAGTGAGTGATAGAGAATATCTCACACTGTCTCATTTTATATTTGATATAACTTCTCACATTCTGTTTTTATTTTCTCAGCTTCTGATATCTCTGGTGCAGCTTCTTCATGATTCAGTAAGTGACATGTCAACTTTTGTCTGACTGAAATTTATTCAGATTTATATTCTCTAGATTTATTTGTAACATTTTCACATCCCTCCTGACCCTGTCGCACCCTCCCAGTCACTGTTAAACCCTGTTAGACTAATTCCACTCCCCTCCTGACCCTGTCCCACCCTCCCAGTCACTGTTAAACTCTGTCAGAATAATACCCCTCCCCTCCTGACACTGTCCCACCCTCCCAGACACTGTTAAACCCTGTCAGACTAATTCCCCTCCCCTCCTGACCCTGTCCCACCCTCCCAGTCACTGTTAAACCCTGTTAGACTAATTCCCCTCCCCTCCTGACCCTGTCCCACCCTCCCAGACACTGTTAAACCCTGTCAGATTAATTCCTCTCCCCTCCTGACCCTGTCCCACCCTCCCAGACACTGTTAGACCCTGTCGGACTAATTCCCCTTTCCTCCTGACCCTGTTCCACCCTCCCAGACACTGTTGAACCCTGTCAGACTAATTCCCCTCCCCTCCTGACCCTGTCACACCCTCCCAGTCACTGTTAAACCCTGTTAGACTAATTCCCCTCCCCTCCTGACCCTGTCCCACCCTCCCAGTCACTGTTAAACCCTGTTAGACTAATTCCCCTCCCCTCCTGACCCTGTCCCACCCTCCCAGACACTGTTAAACCCGGTCAGATTAATTCCTCTCCCCTCCTGACCCTGTCCCACCCTCTCAGACACTGTTAGACCCTGACGGACTAATTCCCCTCCCCTCCTGACCCTGTCCCAACCTCCGAGTCACTGTTAAACCCTGTCAGATTAATTCCCCTCCCCTCCTGACCCTGTCCCACCCTCTTAGTCACTGTTAAACCCTGTCAGACTAATTCCCCTCCCCTCTTGACCCTGTCCCACACTCTCAGTCACTGTTAAACCCTGTTAGACTAATTCCCCTCCCCTCCTGACCCTGTCCCACCCTCCCAGTCACAGTTAAACTCTGTCAGACTAATTCCCCTCCTCTCCTGACACTGTCCCACCATCCCAGACTCTGTGAAACCCTGTCAGACTAATTCCCCTCCCCTCCTGACACTGTCCCACCCTCCCAGACACTGTGAAACCCTGTCAGTCTAATTCTTCTCCCCTCCTGACCCTGTCCCACCCTCCCAGTCACTGTTACACCCTGTCAGACTAATACCCCTCCCCTCCTGACACTGTCCCACCCTCCCAAACACTGTTAAACCCTGTTAGACTAATTCCCCTCCCCTCCTGACCCTGTCCCACCCTCTCAGTCACTGTTAAACCCTGTCAGACTAATTCCCTCCCCTCCTGACCCTGTCACACCCTCCCAGTCACTGTTATACCCTGTCAGACTAAATCCCCTCCCCTCCTAACCCTGTCCCACCCTCCCAGACATTGTTCAACCCTGTCAGACTAATTCCCCTCCCCTCCTGACCCTGTCCCACCCTCCTAGACATTGTTCAACCCTGTCAGACTAATTCCCCTCCTCTCCTGACCCTGTCACACCCTCCCAGTCACTGTTAAACCCTGTTAGACTAATTCCCCTCCCCTCCTGACCCTGTCCCACCCTCCCAGTCACTGTTAAACCCTGTCAGACTAATTCCCCTCCCCTCCTGACCCTGAAGTGATTGCCTCATGTCTGTCCATTCCTGACCTTGTGGGTTTCCTGGGCCCCAGTACAGGACATTCCCGGAGCCTCATTGCGGAATAACAGGATTCTCCTGTTCCAGTATGAACATGGACACCAATGTCTATCCTTCCATATCACAGCAGACACACAGAATTACAGCTCATTGTTCACACTCAATTCCTTCAGGACTGAGATCAATTTTTCTGGGAATGTGTTTCCACAGATTGAGCAGTGGATCCCAGAACCTCAGGTTTGGATCCTGATTCTTCAAGTGGGACGTTCTCAAGTCGTGTTTCCATCCCGTCTCAGAAATGTGAACAGTGTCACCGTCAGAGGGATCTTCACAGATGGTTCCTCCCTCACACTTTCTCATCCTCACTGTCTTCAGTGGGTCAGTGATTGACCTGAAATGAAGCAACGTCCTGAGGGAACTCGGAGACAGTTTTTATATTGAAAGAAATTGATTTTGCACCTGATGTTAACAAATTTCAAATGTTATGTAAATCTCTGTACATAAATATCAGTTTTACATATTCTAATTCTTAAATAAATATATAAATATTATAAATCTGAGTTATTGGTGAATACTAAAATCTATCACTACTTATCACCATTGTTTAACTACAATCACCAATATGCGTCATTTGTAATCATTAAAAGTTATTTATTGACTTAATAATTTTGATATTTTTATTAATATTTCACAAGAACGATTCTTTTCATTACACAGCAGTAGCTTGTGGCTCTTGGAACCAGCAGATGCTGAGCTTCAATTCAATGTGAACTGGGGGAGTTAAGACCATATCCATCTGCCTCTATTGTAAAATCCAATTCCCAGATGGTAACTCCATACCCGTGAACACAATCAGGGAAAGTCCATTCCCAGAGAGTCGGAACACACAAGTGTGAGGGAATGGAGATTGTGTCAGAACCTGATGGAGATTCTGGACATCGCTTCCATTCCATCGATATTCCCTGAGGATGTGAGTGTGTGTGGTGGGTTTGATGACCAACATCAGACTTGTACGAAAGGACATAGCTGCTAGACGGGGTCTGCAGCAGGTGGTGAGGGAACCAACAAGAGGGAAAAACATACTTGATTCCATCTTTCCAATCTGGCAGCTGCAGGTGCAAATGTCCATGACAGTCTCAGTGAGAGTGACCATCGCACTGTCCTTGTGGAGGCAAAGTCCCACTGTCACATTGGGAATAAGCACCATCGTATTGTGTGGCATTATCACTGTGTTAAATGGAACAGACTTGGATCAGATCTAGCAGCTCAAGCCTGGGTATCCATGAGGCACTGTGGGCCACCAACAGCAGCAGAACCATACTCCAGCACAATCTGTAACCTCATGGCCTGGCATAACCCCCACTGAACCATTAGCACCAAACCAGGGGATTAACCCTGGTTCAATGGGGAGTGTAGGAGGGCATGTCAGGAGCAGCACCAGACATACCTGAAGATGAGGTGCCAACCTGGTGAAGCTACCAAACAGGACGACTTGCATGTCACATAACAAAAGCAACAAGCGATAGACAGAGCTAAGTTATCCCACAACCAACAGATCCGATCTCAGCTCTGCAGTCCTGCCACATCCAGCCAACTCACTGGAGGCTCCACAAATATTCCCACTCTCACTGATGAAACAGCCCATTACATCAGTGTGAAAGATAGGCCTGAAGGTTTCACAGCAATCTTCAGTCAGAAGTGTCATCTCAGCCTCCTCCAGTGGTCCCCAGCATTACAGATACCAGTCTTCAGCCAATTCAATTCACTCCATGTGATATCAAGAAACAGTTGAAGACACTGGGTACTGCAAAGGCTTCAGGCCCTGACAACATTCAGGCAATAGTACTGAAGGCTTGTGCTCGAGAACTTGCCACTCCCCTATCCAAACTGTTCCAGTCCAGTTACAACACTGGCATCTACCCACCAATGTAGAAAATTGCCCAGGTATATCTTAGACACAAAAAGCAGGACAAACCCAATCTGCCCCATCAGTCTCCTCTCAATCATCAGTAAAGTGATGGAAGGTGTCATTAACAGTGCGATCAAGCAGCACCTGCTCAGCAATAACCTGCTCAGTGACGCCCAGTTTGGGCTCTGCCAGGGTCACTCAGCTCCTGACCTCAATACAGCCTTGGTTCGAACATGGACAAAAGAGCTGAATTCCAGAGGGGAGGTGGGAGTGACAGCCCCTGACATCAAGACTGCACTCAACCGAGTGTGGCATCATGGAACTCGAGCAGAACTGGAACCAATGGGTATTGGGGGAAAACTCTCCAATGGATAGAGTCATACCTGACACATAGGAAGGTGGTCTTGGTTGTGGGAGGTCAGTCATCTCAGCTCCAGGAAAGCTCTGCAGGAGTCCCTCAGGGTATTGTCCTAGGCCCAACCGTCTTCAGCTGCTTCATCAATGACCTTCCCTCCATCATAAGGTCAGAAATGGGGATGTTTGCCAGTGATTGCACAATGTTCAGCACTATTTGCAACTCCTCAGGCACTGAAGCAGTCCATGTTCAAATGCAACAAGGTCTGGACAATATCCAGGCTTGGGCTGACAAGTGGCAAGTAACATTTGCGCCACACAAATGCCAGGTTATCACCATCACCAACAATAGACAATCTCACCACCACCCCATGGCATTCAATGGTGTTACCATCACTGCATCCCCCCCACTGTCAACAGCCTGTGAGTTGTCTTTGATCAGAAACTCAACTGGCCTCACCACATAAATGCAGTGTCGTCAAGAGCAGGTCAGAGGCAAGAGAGACTGCAGCAAGTAACTCGTCTCCTGATTTTCCAAAGCCTATCCATCAACTACAAGACACAGGTCAGGAGTGTGATGGAATACTCCCTGCTTGCCTGGATGAGTACAGCCATCTCAACACTGAAGAAGCTTGATACCATCCAGGACCTAGCAACCCAACTGATTGGCACTGTATCCACCAACATCCAGTCCCTCCACCACTGACGCTCAGTTACAGCAGTGTTTGCTATCTACAGAAATTCATCAAAGATCCTTAAACAGTGCCTTCCAAACCCACAACCACCTCCATCTGGAAGGTCAAGGTCAGCAGATATATGGGAACACCACCACCTTCATGTTCCCCTCCAAGTCACTCACCATCCTGACTCGGGAATATATCACAATCCCTTCACTGTTGCTGGCCAAAATCCTGGATTTCCCTCCCTCATGGCATTGTGGCTCAACCCACAGGAGGTAGACTGCAGCAGTTCAAGAAGGCAGATCACCACCACCTTCTCAAGGGCAACTAGGGACGGGTAATAAATGCTGGCCAGTCAGAGACCCCCACATCTCACACAAACAGAATCAATACAAAAACTGGGGGTGGTGTGATACATGGTTATTGTCTCTAGAGGAGGAATCCCGTGACCAAAGTATCATTCCAGAATGAGAAGCCTTTTTCTCCTCCAGGGAGTTGTTCAATGTTCACACCTGGATGTGACAGGACAGCAGAGCTTCGATCTTATCTATCGGTTGTGGAATCACTAAGTTCTGACTCTGCTCCCTCTGCTGTTTACTGCACGATCAGTCCTGATCTGACACTTCACTGAGCTACATCATCACTTACAAGTTCCCCTCCAAGCCACTCACCATCCTGACTTGGAAGTATATTGCACTTGGTTCACTGTTACTGGGTCAAAATCCTGGAATTCCCTCCCACCACCACATGAACTGCTGCTATTCAGGAAGGTACCTCCCCCCCACATTCTCAAGGACTGTTAGGGACGGGAAATAAATTCCAGGAGCCAGTGATTCCCACGTCTCTCCAGTGAATAAAAAAGACATCATTTTTCAGCTCTGCTTAGTCCTGCTCATGTGATCCCTCCCACATTCCTCATTGAACTGGGGTTGGTCCCCTGGCTTGGTGGTAATGAGAGACTGGGGGTTGGGGTGAGCCATGAGGTTACAGTTTGTATTGGATGGCAGTTCTGCTGGTGTTGATGACCCACAGTACCTCATGGACACACAGTCTTCATCTGCTCGGTCTGTTCACATCCCACAGGAGGGGAGGGGCTTGGGGCTGTGCCATGAGGTTTAATGGGGAAATGTGTTCCCATCTGATGGTTATTGGTAGGAGAAGGGTGCAGAGAATGGGCTATAAACACCCGGCCCCCACTGGGTTCTCTGTACCTGACTCTCACCATCAATCCCCCCTCCCCACCCCTCACCCCCACAGTTTGCTCTTTCTAGCCGACTCTTCCCACCAAACCCCATAGCGGATTCTCTGTGATTATATGATGCAAATAACTCTGTAATAACTTCTTTTCACAATAGCCCACAGGCCAACCTGACTCTCTGTAATTAATCCACTCCATGTTCCCTCACATTAAACTCTCTGTCAGGTTTAGCTCATTGATCACTGACTGGGTGAAGAATCTCTCTCACTGTAACTGTGTCCTCCTGTTCTGAATCTCTCGGTTTAGTTTAAATCCAATCTCAGATTTCTCGTTTCCAGACTGTTTAATGTTTTATAAATCCCATCAGGTGCTTCCTTTCCTGGTAGAATAGCCCAATTCTCTTTGCCACATGACCCAGAATTTTGACCCTGGGGGTGAGCCTGGGTGTTTCTCTCTCTGCACTCCCCCCTTCCCCACTCCCCTCCCCCAGAGTCTGAGTGTCTCCCCTGTGACTGTGTTCTGAATTAGACTCAGTACCAGGAAGAACACCAATGTCCATGGGATTCCCAGCCAGCAGAGGGTTAGCAGTGACTGATACTGACCTGTGACCCGTGACCCAGGGTGACACCATACCTCAGTGGTTAGCACTTCTGCCTCACAGCACCAGAGACCTGAGTTTGATTCCAGCCTTGGGCGACAGTCTGTGTGGAGTTTCCCTGAGTCTGCATTGGGTTTCTCCGGGTGCTCCAGTTTCCTGCCACAGTTGAACAGGTGCACCTTGGGTGGATTGGTCATGCTCAATTGCCCAGTGTCCAGGGATGTGCATGTGGATTATCTATGGAACATGCAGGGTTACGGGATGGAATAGAGTGGTGGGTCTGGGTGGGAAAATCTTGAGAGGGTCGGTGTTGACTCAATGGGCCGAATAGCCTGTTTCCACACTGTCGGGATTCTATGACTCATGAATGGCCTTTAATCTCCCAGTTCACAGAGAGAGAATGGAAAGCTGAATTCTGTACTCATCGGGAGAGACTCAGGAAAAACACAGGGAGGTAAAGGAAAGGATCACAACATTCTGGGAATACATTGTCCCTATTCCAATCAGGGACTGGGAATTAAACACTCTGAGGGGAAACAGCTTCTGTTTACAAACTGGAAAAACCAGTAATACAACAATCTTTGGAGACTGCACCCTATTTGTTGAGAAATTTGATCCATTGTTTGATGTGAAGCTGCAGAAGCAGAAAAATGGAACAAGTGCTAAGTGATGACCCGGTCCCAGTGACGGGGAAGCTCCAGCACAGCCAGGCTGAGGTTCAGGCTCTGAGCCAGTAAGGCTGGGGCTGAGAAGAGGCCTCCCCCACCAGCTCTGGAGAATCAAGACAGCACTAGGACCCTGGGATCCCCCTCTCACAGTAAACATATGGCTCACTCCTTCCAACTGGGGGAGGTGGCGGTACATCAGGATTGTCCCCGGAGCAGGAATCCAGAAACCCAAGTGGAGCCTCCTCCTCCTACATTGAGTTGTTGAATGATCATGACTGGATGTGGTAGGACAGCAGATCTGATCTGTTGGTTGTGGAATCACTGAGCTCTGTCTCTGCTGCTCCTGTTGTTTCTGCACACCTCGTCCTGTTCTGTAGCTTCACCGAGGAACACCATCATCTGCAAATTCCCTCAAAGCCACTCACCATCCTGACCATCCATTCCTTCACTGTCACTGGCTCCAAATCTTGGAATTCCCTCCCTCCCTAATGACATTGTGGGTCTGCCTCCAGCACATGGAATGCTCCATGAGGATCACTGGGGAGATGGGTTCTCCCATGACTGCAGGGAACCAGCTGAATCTCCATGTTGGATTCTCTGTACCAGACTCTCACCATCAACTCCCATACTGGAGCCTCTGGAACTAAACGTCCCACACCACTCTCTGTCATTAATCCACTCCATGAAGACCCCACACCACACTCTTCATTTCTCTCTCTGCACTCCCCTCCCTCCCCCAGGGTCTGAGTGTCTCCCCTGTGACTGTGTCCTGAATTAGGCTCAGTACCAGGGAGAACACCAGGGTCCATGGGATTTCCAGCCAGCAGAGGGTTAGCAGTGACTGATACTGACCTGTGACCCATGAATGGCCTTAACTCTCCCAGGTCGCATTGAACTGACCCTCGACAACTGCTGATACGAGGACCCACAAGCTGCTGAGTGAAAATCTCGTGAAATTATTAGCAATGAATTCAATCAACAACGAACAATTATTTATTGATGACTAACCACAATTATCAGCATTTACAGTCAGTTTAATGATATAAATAGGAAACAATTGTTTTCTCATTTGCATATTTGCTTTGTAAAAAAAATTTCCGTATTGAATCCAATTTACATGACACAAAGTGCAAAGTCAGTCACATCCTTTCAGTGCAGTCTGTGGCTCTCTGAGCTGCCTCACTACATTTAAAATTGTCGGTTATATTTTACAATATACACATCACGTTAATCAGACAGCTCACTCAAGGGGTTTTATAAGGTCATCAATCTCTTCCTGTAATGAGGTGGGAGGGCTGCAGACAAAGACCTTGCTTCATTCAGCATCTATGGGACTTGAAATCCCTTTACATGAAATGCCCCATTCTGGGTCTCACATATTATTGGTAAATGAGGTTTGGCTCTGAAAGGGTTAATGCTAAGGAGTACATTAAGCACTGCCCAATATGATGATGTCACATGGACTTGGGTGAAGAGATCAGCTGTGGATGTTGAAGGGGTGAGACCAAGCATGGATATCTCCCTCATCGTCTGTAAAACAATGTCCCCCTCTCTCCCCAACGCCAGTGTATCCTGGACCGAGATGTTACCATGAAGTAAACTCAGTCCTGTTTAAAACAAGAGCCTGTTCTCATTAGCTTCTCATGTGGTTTTCCTCAACTAACCACTTGACCAACCAGGTCCTGGAGATTCCAACCAGGAAAGAGGATGGTCACATTTAATCTCTCAGATGGAACTGGAGGAGCTGTGGGGAGGATCCATCTTACCCTACGTGTCTGAAAAGTCAATGGTTCATGGTGTCAATCCCTTCAAACAGTCGTGGAAGTGTTCTTGAAGAGCTCGAGGTTAATGAGGTCTGGGTACCACTCTGTTGTAGACTGGAATTTTACCTTCCTAACATCCCCATCATTGCACAATGAAGGACCAACTCCATCCACATAATGAACCATCACTGGGTATCTTTATCCAACACTGTATCTATATCTGTGTGTGTATGTCCATCTGTATGTTGTGTGTGGGGGCAAACAGATGTCTCTGCCTTTGTACTTATCTCCATCCGTGTATATCTTTCTACACTCCTGAGTGAGCTGTGGATGAGTGCACACTGACATATCTAACACTGACCGAAATCTGTCCATCTCCCTTTCATTATCTGCCTTTTCTCTCTCACTCTGTGCAATCCACCTACTGACAGGATCCTGCTCTCTGTCTGTGAAATGTGGATCGTGTATTCAGACCACATTATGATCTGGAATCACTTTCCCCTGAGCTACCTCATACTGCCAATGGAGATCAGGTGGTTAAACAAGATCCTGACACTAAAGTCCATCTAAAAGCTGAGCTACCAGCTATCGATGCTCTGACCATGAATCACGGTGACAATGTTCAGCTCATGTGGTTCCAGTGTCTGAGGATCCAATCCTGAAGATGGTCTTTTCTGGGTAAGTTCAGAGTGAACAGTAAGATTATAATGTCTGTTTAAAAGTGACTCTGACACAAAGCAACACAGATGTTTGTCATTGGGAACAAGTTGTTGAAGATGAGGAAGGGTGAGGGAAACCAGCCCTAAAGATCCCTTCGACTGTGAGAGCCATCACCTTGCTGACACTGGATGGAGCCACACCTGGGGAAAGTCTCACCTGAAGAATCAGGATTCTGATCTAGTGGATCAGGGATCCACTGTTCAATTTGTGGAAGCACATTCCCAAGAAAAATCTATCTCAATCATTGGATAAAAACTGGTTATAGAGTCATGGAGATGTACAGCACAGAAACAGACAGTTCGGTCCAACACATCCAAGCTGACCAGTTATTTCAACGTCATCCAGTCCCACTTGCCAGCACCTGGCCCATATCCCTCCAAACCCATCCTGTTCATTTAACCTTCCTGATGCCTTTTAAATGCAATTGTACCAGCCTCCACTACTTCCTCTGGCAGCTCAATCCATACACGTAACATACTCCATGTGAAAATGTTGCACTTGGGATCTCTTTTATATCTTTCCCCTCTCACCCTAAACCTATGCCCTCTAGTTCTGGACTCCTCCAGCCCATGTCTATTTATCCTATCCATGCCCCTCATAATTTTGTAAACCTCTATAAGGTCACCCCTCACCCCTTCAGGGAAAACAGCCCCAGGCTGTTCAGCTTCTCCCTATAGCTCAAGTCCTCCAACCCTGGTAACATCCTTATACATCTTTTCTGAAGCCTTTCAAGTTTCACAACACCTTTCTGAAAGGAAGGAGACCATCATTGTATGCAATATTGCAAAAGTGCCCTAACCAATGTCCTGTAAAGCTGCAACATGACCTCCCAACTTCCGTACTCAATATTCTGACCAATAAAGGAAAGCATACCAAACGCCCTCTTTACTATCCTATCTACCTGTAACTCTACTTTCAAGAAGCTATGAACCTGCACTCCAAGGTATCTTTGTTCAGCAACACTCCCTGGGACCTTACCATTCAGTGTATATGTCCCCTGCCAAGATTTGCTTTCCCAAAATGCAGCACCTCACATTTATCTGAATTAAACTCCATCTGCTACTCCTCAGCCCTCTTTTTGTCCACTGTATGGAAAGTTCCCCATTACCCTTTCCTTTCACAGCTTATGGGGCCATCTGTCCAATGATATGCCGGAAGAACATGACTTGGATTTTTGTGAACTCACTGTTCACCAGGTTTAGCACCAAGCAGGCCTTCTGAAGTTGATTAAATAATTCTGAGAGATACTCCAAATGATCCTTCCACATGTGTCAGAAAATGACAAGATCATCCAAGTACACCACACAATCGAACAATCCCAAAATGGCCTTCTTAGTTAGTCTTCAAAATATGGTATTTTTCGTGTCAAAAGACATCACTTTGAACTGGTAAAGGCTGCTCGCTGTCATATAAGCCACAATTGCCTTCACTCTTTCAGTTAAAGTCCCCTGCCAGTATCCTCTGAGTAGTTCAAGCTGAGAAATGTAAGTTGCTTGTCCCACCTTCTCAATGTAATCTTTCAATCTTGGCATAGGGTACAAAGCAGGTTCCATCACTGCATTGTATTTTCGATAGTCCACACAAAATTGTTGGGTACCATCTGGTTTTGGGACCATCACTGTGCGTGAGCTCCATTCACTGCAACTCATTCAATTATGTCATCGCTGAGCATGTTTTCAAACTCTTTTGGAACTTTTACAAATTTGAGAATATTAAGTCTACAAGAATGCGACTTCAGTGGAAAAGCATTTCCTACATTTCCACCATGAGCAATTACTTGACTACTTCCTGGCTTATTCTCACATACAGCTATATCTTTATGTGATTGCAATCAGACTTTCAGGTCAGTTTGATTTTCCTCTGGAAGGGAACTCAGTAATTTAGTGCAAATTTCCTCATTGTCCAATTTAATTTGAGGAAAATCAAATTCAGACTCATTTGGATTTGGGTCTTCCCTCTGAGTTGTAACAAGTATCCATTCTCATCTCACTTTTCTTCCTTCTCAAACACCTTCTGAGCAAATTCCCACCCAGATTCCTTTCTACCTGACGTTCTTATCAAATAATTCCCCTCACTCAATTTCCTTTTGATTCTATAAAGCCAACTAACCCTTACCTTTTAATGTTCACCTCCCACTGACAGGAACACTATCACCTTATCCCCATTAGCAAAACTACACATGTCTATGCACTTGTTTGCTTCCTGAATCACTACGTGGTGTGCTGGGTTTACACACTGTTCAGCCAACTCACCCACTCTATTTAATTTCTCCCTAATATTTATCACGTTGTCCTAATACTTAGTCTCTTCAATATTGACTCTTCAACATTTCCTGAATTAATTTAAATGGTCCCCCCACCTCATGTCCGAATACAAATTCAAATTTAGCTGATTTATTAGGGACATCCCAAATTGAAAAAAATATACAAATACAACTTTGTTCTCCCAGTTGTGATGACACTGTGGCATGAAGTGGTGGATTTTACCCTGGTTTTTATTTGAAGAGAGATTTTAAGGCAGAGGTACTGAGCAGTCCAGCTGAACCATGGGTGTAAACAGCTTGTGAGGCCTTGGGGTTTTTATAAGTTGGAATAATAGAAGCAGCCTGAATGACCCTGTGGGGGCAGGCTCCCACAGAACCAGGATATTTTTATACCTTTCAACAGTTGCTGTTGGGTTTTGAAGATGTGGAATCTATTTATCCCTCTCTCAGTTACAGCCAAAAGCTGGGGGTTCTCCTCCTGTTATTGCAGTTGGATGTGAGACAGTCTGTTTTCTGAATTTACAATTTGCCAAGAATATATTTATGGGATATTACTCTATTGGAACAGTTAATTACTAATAGTTATTGCTTCAATTATTCTGTTATGTTTTTAATAGAGTTGTTATTTTGTTGTATTTTGACTACAGTGGGGGAATAAAGTGTGTTCTGCTTTAAATCCGGTAGATGGACCAATCAAATTGCATCTGGAATGCAGCATCTCATGTTGACCTTTAAAATAAGAAAAAGTTAGTGTCCAGACTATCTTCTGAATATTTTGAGGGGATTTGGTCTATTCATAACACAATCCCTTGGATGGTCTTGACTGTCTGCCCTCAAGATAGTGTTGAAATCCGGGTGTTCCCCAACAGGAAACCCTGGATGGATCAGTACATACAGAACCTGCTAAAAACCAGGTGTGAGGCCTCACATCAGGAGACCCACTCAAATATAAGGAATCCAGGTGTGACCTTCACAGAGCCATGAAGACAGCCAAGGACCAAAACTGAACCAAACTCGAGACCCAGACAGACACCCGGCAACTATGGCAAAGACTGAATGACATCACAGGTTTGAAAAAGAGACAGTGCAAGATAGCAGACGATGACACATCCCTCCCAGATCGTCTCAACACCTTCTGTGCTTACTTTGAGCAGACCTCTGGTGGAGAGGTAACACCTATTCCAACAAGTCCTGATGAACCTCTCCCAACCGTCGCTGCATCAGAGGTCAGGTCAGTTTTCCTGCGTGTGAATCCAAGCAAAGTGATGGGACCAGAGTACCAGGCCGTGCACTCAGATCATGCGCAGATCAACTGGTGGAGGTCTTCTCGGACATCTACAACCTCTCTCGGCTCCCCACTACTCTTGACCCACTCCAATTTGCCCATTGGACCAACAGATCCACGTCAGATGCCATGTCACTTGCCCTTCACTCATCCCTAGAACATCTTGACTCCAAGAACAGCTACATAAGAATCCTACTCATTGACTACAGTTCAGCCTCCAACACTATTATCCCCTCGAGACTGATGACTACACTTACTGATATTGGACTAATCCCCACTCTCTGCAACTGGATCCTTAGTTCCCTGACCCACAGGCCACACTCAGTGAAGACTGGGGACAATATTCCATCCTCACTAACACTCAACACTGGAGACCCCCAGGGGTGCTTACTCAATCCCCTACTGTACTCACTGTATACCCATAACTGTGTCACCAAATACCAGACTAATGCCATTTACAAGCTCGCTGATGACACCACCACAGTCGGCCGAATCTCAGATGGCAATGAAACAGACTACAGATGGGGAAGTGGAAGACCTGGAAAATGGTGCATTGAGAATAATCGAGCTCTCAATGCTGGCAAAACCAAGGAACTCATTATTGACTGTTAGTGTGATGTTACTCATGCCCCCCCTCCCCCTACACATTAACAGCACAGAGATGGAATGAGTGGAGAGTGTCAAGCTCCTGGAAGTGACCATCAACAACAAATTTTCTTAGACTCTTCATGTGGACACACTAGTTACAAAGGCCCAACAACGTCTCTTCTTCCTCAGACAACTGAGGAAATTTGTAATGATGCACGTCTTTTATAGTTGTACTATTCAAGAGTATTCTGTCTGGATGTATCACTACCTGGTATGGCAACTGTACGATTCAAGATTGGAGACGGTTACAGAGATTGGTGAACTCAGCCCGGACAATCATAAAGACCAACCTCCCATCTACAGAATCCATCTACCAGGCCCGTTGTCAAGGAAAGGCCACCAGCATTCTCAAAGATCCATCCCACCCTGGCAATGTTTTTCTACAACCTCCTCTACAACCCCCTACCATCAGGGAGAAGGTAGAGAAGCCTGCACACAGGGCCCAGCTGGTTACTAAACAGTTTCTAACCTATTGTTGTTAGAATACTGAATGGACTCATAGACTCTTAACATTCGCCTGTCACTTTTTTTTTTGTTTTTGCCGCGGTTTACCTATTATTTACTTATCTATTCAACTTAACTCTGTGATCTGCCTGTATTGCTCACAAGACAAAGCTTTTCACTGTGCCTCGGGACATGTGGCAATAAATTCAATACAATTTAAAGTTTGATGTCACTGTTCTAATGCTCCCCCATTTCTGGATGGTACACAATTGATTTAAATTATTTAGATGCCTGAGCTCTTCATAATTTCCTTGAATAACTTTGATGTAAAAATTTGATCCTTGTTCCAATTGCATTTCTACGGGTTGTCTGTAATGAGGGAAAAATACTGAGTAATTCTTCTCCACTCCTTTCAGCCATGCTATCTCATTCTGGAATGGCCTCTGGAAATCTCAGAGACACATCCATTACGGTCAACAAATACTGATCCCCACTTTTTGTTTTAGGGTTGGGTCTGTTGCAAATAATTAAAACTTTTGTAAAAGATTCATCAAATGCTGGAATAGGTATTAAGGGTGTTGGTTTGATCAATAAATGAGTTTTCCAATTATCTGACATGCCTGACATGTCTGGCAAAATGCAACAACATTTTGAAGGGCTTTTGCCAGAACCATGGATTTTCCTGCTCCACGGATACGGCCTGACCTGCTGTGCTTTTCCAGCACCACTGTAACCTTGCCTCTGATCTCCAGCATCTGCAGTCCTCACTTTCGCCGAACATCTTTCTGCAGTCCAGGCCAATAAAAATAAACTTCTATTTTCCTTACTTCCAAATGACCTTCTACTGGTTACTCTCATGGTGCTACCCACAATACCTCCTTTATATCACACACCAGTAATACAACTTGATGAGCTTCTGCCCATTTTTCACCCACTTGAATATGTGATGGTCTCCAGTTCCTCATCAACATTTCATTTTTAAGAGAGTGACATTGTGGGACAGGCGCAGATTCACCTTTTCGGTAAAACTGTGTTATCTTTCCACCTTTCTGTTGTAATTTCGCTAACATCTCTGAGCTAGAAAACATATGCTTTGTTCTCCAATTGTTCTTGCTTTTTCTCAACAAATTGAATAAATATAGTTTCTGATAATTGAATTTTAACTTGCTTATCTTTTCTCTTCGATCTCTCCTTCTGTTCAACCTGTGGCTTTGTGACCTTGTTATCACACATTCAGGAATCATTCCAGAATGAACTGTTTGGAACCGAGAATTTCTCTGTTACTCCATCCACCACTTTTCATCAGACCCTCTAACTTCACCTTACATGAAAGAACACTATGTTTCTCACCATGGACTCCATGTATTCTAGCAATACTTTTTTCTAATTACACATCTCTGTATCTCTCCCTCACAAAGATTGACTTGCTCCCATATCTCTAAAAATCTTAATTTCTTTTCCTACTCGTCTTGGTAAACATGAGGAAACTTTCCTCGCACAAGTGCTGCAAAGTTGAAGAGAGTACTTGTGGATTGGAAGGGAGAAAGTTAGAATTTGGTATTTGTAAAAGGCTAGGGGTGGGTGGGGGAAAGCATTTCACAGCCCCTTTAAAAATCTAGTGCTTTTTCCATGTTTAGAGATTTAAAATGGATGTCTGTGAACGGCAGCTTGAAAGTTTGCAAATCCACAGACAGCACCCAAATTGAAACATTATATTGAAAGGCTATGCAGTTAGCAGGCTAAACACCAGTTATTTTTTCAATACAACAGGCTTTTGAATTTAGCCAATTAATTTGAGCAGCGACTTAGATACCAAAAATCTATTAAATTTAAGGCTGATGATTTTAACAACAGAGGACCAATCCTATTGTGTGAAATATTGATATGTCATCAAGGAGATGAAGGTAGGGGGCAGTTGGATAAAGACCCCAGAGCTAACTGCCCTCCAGCAGAGCCAACAGCCCTCGGCTCTTAAGAGAGAATCACTGGCTCTCACAGCCTCATTTATGTCTTAGAGAAAGTGCCATTAAAATAAAAATGGTACCAGTGGTACAGCTAGTTAATATTCCTGACAGAAGAATTGTTGGAGAAGGCACAGAACATTCCAGAAGGCACGTAACATGGATGTAATTTTGAGAGACTAAATATTTTTATGTATAAGTGGGACTGTTCTTTATTGGAACAGCATACCATTAGAATCTTGCTGTAATTGGGAATAGTTAGAAGTTAATCGGGATTAATTCTGCTTGTTAATAGTTTAGCTAATTTGTTCACTGTTCGAGTGAGATAAATAAATGGTAACGAGTTGATTTTAAAGTGAGTGTCAGGGAATTATTTTATTGAACCGCTTGAAGTTGCTGAGGTACACCACTCTGCACACCCCCTTTTACAGATTATGAGGTGAGGTGTTCCTCTTTGGGGATGGGGGGGTGGGGTCAACCTCCACTTTATAACACAAGGAAATTCTTCGCAGTTTTAACTCTCTGCTCTTCATCATGAGTTGCCAATACTTCACAAGTGAATTCTTGAACTCCAACAAAGTAGTCTCTCCAAGACTGTGATATGTGTCTGATGTATTTTCATGGCCTTATCCACTTCTCAATGTTACTTTGTTTGATTTTTTTCAAACTTTGATCAAGTTCTTCCGTTAGATTTTGAAATTGTTTTCTTTCAGCTTCTGGTACAAGTTCATATGAACATGAGACGGCTGTTTTTAGAATCATGGATTCATAGACTCCCTACAGTATGGGGACAGGCCATTTGGCCCAACAAGTCCACCCAGACCCACTGAGGTATCTCACAAAGACCCCACACCCTGTGTCCTGCCAATGGGAGAAAGGTCAGTTTTCCCTGTGTCTGTTCACAGCGAGTAACTCAACCTGTCTGTGTCTGATCTCCCTGGGAACTGGTGACAGAAATCTGTTCACCTCTTTATTGGGTTTTTTACTGAGACTGGATTGAGACTGGTTCGGCAACTTCAAGTTAAGCAAATGATCAAATTA